>NC_056727.1:1079609173-1079616673 GCF_019279795.1 Protopterus annectens | reverse complement strand
ATTAATCTTGTCTAGTGTTACACTTTGAGACTTCTCAATAATGGCATTATTATGGACCTGTGTATCAGAAGTACTGAGAAAACTATAATCTTTATTAACTAAAGACTGACTATCCACATGAAAACCAGTGGAACGAACTAAAGAATTGTTGTTAACATAATGTGTATTACCAACCGTGTCTACCTGCACCAAAACCTTGTTATCATATGTCTGGGAGGGAGTTGGGAAAATCTGGAACCTCTCACTTTCCCTTTCAATGTGGGTGGGTCCCTTTGAGGTGTAATGTCTCTGGTTTCTTTGCTTGGCATGAATCTCCGTTCTAAAAAAGAAGAAGAAGAAGACTTAGTAGGAGGAATATCAGTAGTCACAGTGGGGGTTTTGGAATTGACAATGCCATTCGAAATTGGGCGGTTTGGAGTATTAACATGTGTCGGTGTGTGTGTTTGTGGTTCCATAATATTAATCCTAGATGATGGATGAGATGTCACCCTAGGTTGAATGTTAGGAGCACCACACAATAAATTAGGATCCGCAGAAAATCTCCTAATTCCATCATTAACCATAAATTCCATGTCTTGTCTGATGTCATTAGAATGTAAAGACCGATTATTTGACCACTCTTTATTTCTGCTAAAAAAAAAAAAAGAATCTACCTCTGGAATGGTGTGTGCCCCACTGTAATTATTGACGTGCACTTGTGTGTTTCTCATTTGGTCTGTTTGGGTTCTGTTATTAGCTTGATGAGACGGATAGCCAGACCTAAACCTATTTGGTGGCTTACCTCTATTACCAGCATAACTTGTTACAAAATTAGAAGTTATGTACTCACCATAACGTTCCATCTGAGTAGGTAGTTCATTTGTCTGCAACCTGTGGGTTACTGATCCGATATCGTATCCGAGCCGGCAACTTGTTTCAAGCTAATGGATCCGAGCTCCTAGCTCCTCCCTTCACCCATAATCCCCTGCTAACCCTCCAGGACCTCAGATCGAGTTTGCCTCTCAATATATATCCAACAAAGGATATCTAAAAACTAATAGATCCGAAGGTGGTCAGGGGGAAGGAGGGGGGAATGGTTGCAGACAAATGAACTACCTACTCAGATGGAACGTTATGGTGAGTACATAACTTCTAAATCTGAAGTAGGATTGTTCATTTGTCAGCAACCTGTGGGACAGAGTCCCCAGCTACCTGCACCCTGGGTGGCCATCATGGAAGGATATTACGAAGCACCGCAGAGCCAAAGGATGCTCTCCCTCTAGAAAGCAGGTCTAGCTTGTAGTGGTTGATAAAGGTATGAGATGAAGCCCAAGTGGCTGCAGAACAAATATCATCCAAAGGAACTCTAGACTTGAAAGCTGCAGAAGTAGAAATGGAGCGAGTGGAATGAGCACGAACTCCTTCTGGTGCGGGTCTACCCGAGGCTTGATGAGCCAGTAGGATACATTGGGAAATCCAGCGAGATAAATATACTTTAGAGATAGCTTTCCCCAAGTTAAATTTGGCAAAGGAAACGAACAGCTGGTCAGATTGTCTATGGCCAGCCGTCCTAGGAGTATAAAAATGAAGCTACCTATGAACATCCAATGAGTGCAGCTTGTATTCACCCTTATTTTGATATTTAGGGAAGAAAACCGGTAAATTTATGGATTGGTTTATGTTGGTTTCTGATGCTATCTTGGGAAGAAAGGAGGAATTGATCCTGAGGTACACTCTGGCAGGGTGAAAAATCAGGTATGGAGGCTTTACAGAAAGAGCCTGAAGTTCCGACACTCTTTTCACTGAAGTAATGGCTACAAGGAATGCTGTTTTCCATGACAAGAATTTGAGATCCACTGAAGCAGCGGGTTCAAAGGGTGGAGCAGTCAAGGCTTGAAGAACTAAAGTAAGATCCCATGGGGGTACGGCTTCTTTTACAGGAGGTCTAAGTAAAAAGGTACCCTTGAGAAAGGTTTTACACAATTTGGCTGACATCAAGGGCCCTGTATCATGTCCCACATGATAATGAGAAATGACTGCCAATTGCACTTTGACAGTTGAACAACTAGCGCCTTCTTGAAAGAGTTCAGTTAGGAAGTCTAAAATGGATGGAAGAGGAGCCGTAAAGGGATCTAGATCGCGGCGCTCCGCCCAGATGGAAAAATGTTTCCATTTGCTGTGATACACTTTCCTGGTGGAGGGCTTATGCGCTGCCACGAGGATGGCTTTGACTGGTGAAGAGATACCGGGAGTCCTAACTAGGAGTGGAACTGGAGCAACCAAGCTGTCCGTTTCAGATTGTCCAGGTTTGGAGTTGGCAAGTCCAATGGATGGGAGATGAGATCCGGAATGGGATCTAGACTCCAGGGGTGATTCACAAGGTGAGACCACAGGTAAGGGAACCAAATTTGTCGAGGCCAGAATGGGGCAATGAGAATCATCTTGCTCCCCAACCGCGAGGCTTTCTGTAAGAGTTGTATCATCATTGGAAGAGGAGGATAGGCATAGAGTAGACCGGGTGGCCAAGCATGCACCAGAGCGTCTCTTGGAGATTCCCCTGGTGGGGGGATTAGAGGGAAGAAATTGTTGCATTTGGCGTTTGATGGAGATGCAAAAAGATCGCAGCAGGGTTGCCCCCATGTTGCGAATATCTGCTTCGCTACTAGAGGATTGAGAGACCACTCATAAGGGGTAAGAAGGGTGCGGCTGAGCTTGTCAGCTAGGATGTTGGTCCTCCCCGGAATGTGCGTTGCAATCAGAAAGCGGTTGGTGGAGATCGCCCATTCCCACACTCTCATGGCTTCGCGACAAAGAGGGTAAGATCTGGTTCCCCCCTGTTTGTTGATATACCAGACCACTGACATGTTGTCCGAGTGAATTGCAATCGTTCCTGCGGGGAGGAAGTTCTGAAGTGCTTGCAACGCCAACAGCACCGCTCTCACCTCCAGAACGCTGATATGCTGGGAGGTCTCTGTATCATTCCACGTGCCTTGGACTGTCCTGCCTGAGTAATGCCCCCCCCACCCGAGGCAGGAAGCGTCCGTGGTCACCGTGGCGATAGGGGGAGCGGTGCAGAAGGGACGGCCCTATGGAAGTTCGATGCTTGGAGCCACCATAGTAGCGCCCTTCTGCAAGTCTTGCTGATAGCAATGGGATGGTGGAGAGGAAGGGATAGGAAGGACCATTGCACTAACAGAGTCCATTGCAGGACTTGCATGTTCAAACGGGCGCATGGAAGGAGTGTAATCGCTGCCGCCATGGAGCCTAGTGCCCTCAGGATCAATTCCGCTGGTGAGGCCTCTGAATGAAGGATAGCCCGCACATGAAGTTGTAGATTTCTGATTCTCTCTGCAGTTAGGAAGGCTCGCAAATCTCTGGTGTTTATTCTGGCATCTATGAATTCTATGATCTGTGTTGAAGCCAGTAGAGATTTGCCGACATTGATAGTAATGCCTAGTTGTGGGGCTAGATGGAGAAAGAAGTCTCTGGCCGAGCAAAGTAGATGCCTTGTTGGTGCGGTCAGGAGCCAGTCGTCCAGGTACAGGAAGACCTGAATTCCCTGGAGTCTCAGGTGGGCCGCAATCACTGCTAACACTTTGGTGAACACCCTGGGGGCTGTGGTGAGGCCAAAGGGAAGGACCCTGAACTGGTAGTGACTGGAACCTCCTGGATCGTTTGTCCATTAAGATGTGGTAATACGCATCCTTGAGGTCTATAGAGCACATCCAATCGTTCTCCCTCAAAAGGGGGAGGATAGATTGAAGAGTGACCATTCGGAATTTTTCCTTGGTTACTGACAGGTTCAAGCGGGAAAGGTCTAGGATGGTTCTCAGATCCCCCGTCTTTTTTGGCACCAAAAAGAACCTGGAGTAGAACCCTAATCCGAGCTGGTCTTGAGGGACGGGCTGGATGGCTCTTTTTCTTAGCAGCTGCTGTATTTCTGTGGCTGCGGCCTCCCTGTGATCGGGTGGTACATCGGTGGGGGGTTCTTGGATCGGGGGACATGAAGAATTGGTATTTTGTACCCTCTAGATATGATGCGAAGCACCCAGCGGTCTGTTGTGATGGACTCCCATGCCGCTAGATGTTTCGAAAAACGTCCCCCGACTGCCTCCAGAGTGGAGCAGCCGGGCAACCCCTCAGGGCTGCTGCGGGGGGCCGCTCAGATAAAGGTTCTCTGGACCCAAAAATTCTCGGAGCCCCTCTGCCCCTGGGGCGACGTCCTCCCTGTCCACCTCTGCCACGGTAGGAATGGTTGTCCGGAGCTGGTTGGGAATGTTGTGATTTCCGGAACCACATCTTATTCTGACCCTTTTGGTTCCTTGAAAAGGACCGCTGGGGAGCAGAGAAGCGGACTCCGACAGCAGACAACGTCTTCCCGTCCTTCTCACTCTGGACAAGCGTCTCGCGAACTGTTTTGCCAAAAAGGGCAGAACCATCAAAGGGGGCGTTCGCGAAGGATGCCTTAAAAGGCTCCGTAAAGTCGCAATGACGGAGCCAGGCCTGACGTCTCATGACTAGGCCTGCTCCGCTAGCCCTAACAGCTCCCTCTGTGGCGTGGGACAACAGCCGCATAGAGGTGTTTGAAATAGATCTCAGAGTGGCCATTCGGGTGGAGTACAATTGTTTATCCTCCTCCGACATGGACTCAGGGGGGGATGCAGCGTATTCTTTGATAAGATCCCGCTGCATCCTGATGACATGTGCCATATAGTTCAGAGACCTTACTGAGAAGGTCGCTGAACTAAAGACTCGCTTCCCTAAGCGATCCATCAAACGGGACTCTTTGCTCGGTGGATGGACTGAGGGACTCTCCTGAGCCAATTCCCTCTTTGTGGCTGCCGCCGTTAACATGGCATCTACAGGGGGGCCCTTACTCCAATGTGACCGGTCTGAGGGGGGGGGCTAAGAATCCTATCAGGTCGCTTCGGTATTGGCTCCACGGTGTCCGGATCCTTCCATGCCCTGGTGGTAATGAGGTCCACCAGGGGGTCGGCTGGAGGGGACACCCAGGAGGTAGACGGGCCTGCCTCGAATGCCTCCAGAAACACGGACTCGTCAGAGGAAGACTTGGGGGCAGACCACCCACCTCTGATTCTCAGCATCTCCATGATGTCTCCAAAGGAGACATCCTCAGGGGGTGATCTTGGGGAGCCTTCCCTTCCTCCAAGTCCGTGTCCTCGGTTAAGGACTCAGGAGTCCACGTGCCTCCTTTGCACTTATGCTTGCGGGGAGCTTCCTCGGGGGGACTGTCCGAGGAGGCCTCGCCAGCAACATCTTGTTCCAATGGAACTATCTGTGACATCTAAGCAGGCTGTCCCTTTGGCCGGGTGATGGAAGCCTGGCCCAGCAGAGAGGGAGTGCAGGGAGGAGTCGATGCAAGGACCAGGGGTCCGGATGCTCTCAACAGAGCCCTCTCCACAACATCGAATGCCAAGGGAGAGCCACTCTCCAATGGATCCGAAAGTCGGTTCCCACTCGGATCCGATGAAGGGATCGGAGCCGGCGCCGAGACCGTCGGATTCGAGGGACCAGTGTGCTTCGACCTGGACTGAGCTGAAGGCACACTGAATCCCCCGGATCCGAAGCTCGGACCACGGCTCCGAGAGGTCTGATCCGACAAGCTCGAGGGTAGGGTCGGATCCGAAGTACCAAGTACTGTCGGCGCCAACCCACCCCCGGCTCCAAGGCTGCTCGGCTCCGAGCGCTCCGAACCCGGGTAGCGGGTCGGAGAAGGAGCAATTGGGTGGAAAAAAGGTGTCCTCCCCTGAGGGAGGCAAGCGCACTCCCATCTGCAGCTGGGCCTGGATGAACCTTCGCATCATCCGGTCCAAGTCTGCATCTGATAAGCTGAAAGTGGATCTCGAAGAGGCCACCGAGGCAGGCCTGGAATGCCGCCTCGATGACCTCGACGGAGATCGGGTCTCCTCCTCCTCGGGCCCTGGGGAGAAAGAAGGGGATTGGAGCCGAGGAGGAGGAGACCTAGAAGCAGTGGAGGGAGAAGCCCGCTTAGCTGGCGGGGCCGAAATGGAGGTCTTGGCCCGCCGCTTGTGGTGCTTCTTCCGTTTCTCCCTCCTGGCCTCCCTGTCCTCCGACACTTTAGCGGGAGTTTGAGTCCCAGTCGGAGGCAGGGGGGCAGGAGTGGCAACCACCACAGGCTGTGATGGAGCCACGGGGGCAGCAGAGGTAGCGGAGGCCGAAGCTGAATCCGGATGTAGAAGTCCCGCCAGGACCAGCTTCGACCTCCGTTCTTTCAGTGCCTTGGGGTTGAACGCTGCACAGATAGTACAGCCCGAGGTGAGGTGTTCAACCCCAAGGCACGAGCGCGCCAGTGTGGCCATCAGCCGGGGAGAGCTTATGGCCACACTCGGTACATTTAGAAAATATGGCTTTTGGGGCCTCAGCCATTCCTTTTTTTAAACTAAAAAAGAAAGAAAAACAACTACACACACACACAGGCCCCAAAAGACACTCAACAAACACTCACACACTAGCGACCAGCGAAGGGAGGGTATTAATTAAAAAATAAGGAACCTAACTCAGACACACTTTACAAGTATTAATTTAAACTAAAAAAGAAATTCCTGACGAAAAATACTTAGAAAAAGTTAACTTTTTCCCACTTATCTGTAGAGCTCAAAAAGGATCCAGCCATCACAAGCACGGCAAACTAGATCTGAGGTCATGGAGGGTTAGCAGGGGATTATGGGTGAAGGGAGGAGCTAGGAGCTCGGATCCATTAGCTTGAAACAAGTTGCCGGCTCGGATCCGATATCGGATCCGTAACCCACAGGTTGCTGACAAATGAACAATCCTACTTCAGATCTATTGTTATGCTGAAACTGACGGACAACCTGCCTTTCAGGAAAATCAGTCAGAATTGGCTGCCTGACTGGGTAAGCATACCCATTCTGGTATTGATGTTGATCCCTTTTTAATTTATTCCTTTTCCTGTTTAAAAGTGTTGCTGTATATCTAGTGATTTTAGGAAGAATGGAATCATATAAAGGTTTAGAAATACAAAATTCAGGATGACGACAAATACTTTCATTAAGTGCTGAAATCTCCTCTCCAATTTTAACTAACTGTTCCTTATTGACCATAAAATAATTTCCAAAGCCTTTAGACCAGCTTCATTGTAAAGCTTACTCAATTCTGAGTGCAAAAAATAATTTTTCTTGGTCCTATTCTGAAAATTGGTAATATGTAACCCTTTAGGAACAACCCCTAACTGTATGCATGATTCTAAAAATTTTATATCAAGTTCTAAACGTTTAAATGACAAACTTCCTTTCCAGTCTCATGATAAGAGGTTTGCATTCAACTAACAAATTATTGTTGTTAGTGTTAGGTGGCAAAACTACTTCCTGGTAATTAAGGTCTGAATTTTCTACCAAAAATGGCTTACATAAAAACCCATGTTTCAATAAATCCATTAATTCTGTATTAACATGTGATCCCTGCAAATAATGTGGTACGTGACAATGGGCTCCCATTGAATTACCATCATGACAACATACA
>NC_056727.1:1079579802-1079608673 GCF_019279795.1 Protopterus annectens | reverse complement strand
TGTGGCACTAGGACTGCTGGTCCTCCATTGACAGGTATGATGTGCTGCAGGACTATGACATAGATTCTGGCTGAACATGAGGTGTCCTTCCACTGGACAGTAAGAGTCATGGCCTCCCACGATTACAGGTAGCAGTGAGGTACATGTCCAGGTGCAGGTGAATCCTGTGTACTCACTGATAGCCTCCTTACATAGTTCTCACTTTTTTTAATTTCAACAAGTCTTTTGGGTTTCTAATTCCATAATGGGAATGGACCCCATTCCTAAGTCAAAGTATGATTAAAGTTCATGAAATTAATATTGTTTCAGTCTTTGATGTCAGTCAAAAGTGCTCTTTGCAGCACTTGCAATGTACCCAGTAATGACTCCTTCTGCAATTCTTGCAGGGTTACATGTATTGGTAACATATTTAAATATGATTGTACATTCTTTTTTATAAGACCCCGTCTCTCCTATTACTATTGGAATTGTCTGGGTATCCTTCTTCCACATTGCCCTTGTTTCTGCCTGTGAATCCTGGTATTTTATGACTTTGTGTCTCTGTGCACAAGACACTGTAGTCACTGGGTGTAGCAATTTCAATGATCAATGATACTTTTGTCTACTTTTCATGTACTACTATATCTGGCTTTCTTGCATCTACTTTTTGAACTGTTGGTAATGGGTGATACCACATGAAATAAACATTTTCTATAATCCTTCGTGGCTCATGTTTCCAATGTTTTTCAGCGACTTCAGTGTTGCGTTTGCACACTCACCAATGCAGCAGTCTTGCAGCATTGTTATGCTTTTCAGTATATAGTGCTTCTGCCATTATTATATCACAACCAGCAACAAGGTGTGCGACTGTTTCCAATTCTGTTTTACAAAACATACAGTTGTCTGTTTCTCCCACATACACACATTGCCAACATACTGGCTGACAGGTTCAGTGCAAACTTCTCCCCCCTCCCCCCCAAAAGGAGAGATATCTATTCCAGAGGATTGTAGCCCCCCAAACATCTCCAACGCCCAGGTGAGAACTGCCCTCACTAAGGCAAAAAACACAGCATCCATGGGACCGGATGGTGTCCCCGGCTGTGTGCTTCACGAACTCAACGAGGAATTAAACCCACAGTTAGGACAGCTGTTTAATCTTAGCCTCACCTCAGGATACATACCCAAGGAGTGGCACACGGCGACTGTGGTCCCACTTCATAAGGGCGGTGCCTCCACAGACCCTGGAAATTACCGCCCCATTAGCTTGACAAGCCTTATCTGCAAAGCCATGGAGAGGATCATAATGGAACTCATAAATAAAGACATAGGGAACTTGCAGACTTTGGATCCAACCCAGTTTGGCTTTGTCAAAGGCAGATCCTGCCTCTTAAACTTGGTTGACTTTTTCGAGACAGTCACCAAGGCCATTGATGAGGGAAAGGCAGTCCATACAGCCTACCTCGACCTGGCAAAGGCCTTCGACACAATACCCACTCAGGTATCATCGAAAAACTCATCAGCTTGAATGTAAACCCATACATCACAAGATGGGTTGCAAACTGGCTAAGTGACAGAACCCACAGGGTCAGAGTTGCTGGAGCCATGTCAGACTCAAAGCCTGTCACAAATGGTGTCCCACAGGGCTCAGTCCTGGGTCCACTCTTGTTCGGCATCTACTTTTCTGAAGTACAAGCAAACACAGGAGGGTTATGGCTGACAAAGTTTGCAGATGACTGCAAACTGGCCATAGTCGAAAACACATCTGACACAGATATCCTCCAGAAGGGCCTCACAGAAACGGATAACTGGTGCCAGAGCCATGGCCTGAAGTTAAACGCCATAAAATGCATAGTCATACCCTTCGGGAAAAACAAGGTTACCCCTAGCTGCCATATAGGTGGCAATCCACTGAGCACAGAAAAAGTCATCAGGGATCTGGGGACCCAGGTTGACAGTAGCCTTCGCTTGACACTCATGTTGCTAAAGTAGTTAGGAAAACCTTCTATATCGCCCACCTGATCATGAAGGATTCACATCTAGATCAAGGGAGGTCATCGTCCCCTGTACTCATCACTCATTAGACCTATGATTGAGTACAATGCCCGTTCGAATGTATCTGACCAGACACCTGCTGCAGCTTGAAAGGCCCCAAAAGTTCCTCACCAAAAGGATAAAGGGTCTCAAAAATATGTCTTATGCTGCCCGACTAAAAGAACTCCAGCTCTATTCAGTCTCATACCGCTTGCTCAGAGGTGACCTGTGCCTGACATATAAGGCCATGTCAAACCCAGATTTGATGAATATGCTTCACCTCAAAAAATCTAGATCCCTCAGAACCACAAGGGCGGGAGACTTAAACCTTGACACGGTTATAAATAGAACGTGCTGGAGGGACAGATTCATCACCTAGAGACTCCCTATGCTGTGGAACAAAATCCCGGTACATGTGAGGCAGAGCACCTCGCTGGCCTTGTTCAAGAGGAATCTTGACCAATGGATGGGAGATCGCAGATATACCCCAGGGATTACTTCAGAGTCACTGCTTGACAGAGGCACAGCAAAATGATAGGCATAGTTTTTATTCAAACTAAAGGGGTGGTGAAAGCCACATAACTATGGGCTAGGCTTATAAATGCCCTTGGGCAGATAGACTAGTATGAACCTATGAACCTATGAACCTATGTTCAATGGACTTTGTAAAAAACGTGTACATAATCCACTGTCTTGGGGCACTATTATTAACCTTTCATCTTTTGGTTTAAATTCACCTCTCCATGACCATTCTTGCATCCAGTCCTGATCAACATGAGGTTGTAACAGGAGTTTTCTATACTTACAACTATATGTATGCATTTTCCACATTTCTTGTCTTCCAATCTGATTATTCACCTTATATTCTTTCTTTTGTTTTTTGGCACATTCATTTTGTCTATTTCTGGTTTGATTTCCATTCCCACTTGATGCTGATATGCTTTTGCTAAACTAAGCAGGGAAGTCATCTTAGACTTATTCTCCTCATGTTTTAAAACTTTTCACTGTGTTT
Source organism: Protopterus annectens (assembly GCF_019279795.1). Lineage (NCBI taxonomy): Eukaryota > Metazoa > Chordata > Ceratodontiformes > Protopteridae > Protopterus > Protopterus annectens. Next base: position 1,079,605,651 of record NC_056727.1, on the reverse strand, counting down.
GGATCTGGTGAGGTCATCTGATATGTATGCAGTCCTACAATTGCAGATCTGTACATGTAATCAATTTTGAGGAGGTCGATCCTTCCTTCAGAATGGGAAATATATAGTCTTGGTATCCACTGATTTTTATAAGTCCTTTGATAAGCATGAAGCATCCTTCTTGTTTTCCTGTCCAGGCGATCCAACACCTTTGGGGCCAGTCCAAAAGAGGGAGGATGGCATAATGGCTAAGATAATTGCCTTACAGACACAAGGCGCAGGGTTTGATTTTCACATGGCTTAATTGCCTAGGCTTAAAATTACCCACAAGGGCAGTTAGCCTAGTACTAATCTATGAACCAAAACTGTACGTCAGGACAGAAAGAGCAAATTGGTTTATAGACTTTGTTCCTAGATGTCAGCGCTGTTTTCAGTATTAATTTTAGTCATCTAAAATATTCCTTACTAAGTTTTATTTGCATTTGTCATATTTTATTGTTGATCCTTCACCAATTGCCAAATATTGATATACTCCCTCTTGATCAAGTTCTTTTATATCACATTCCTGTCCCAGGCTGATGTTTTCATGGTGCTGCAGCTTTCCTGTTTTAACTGAAAATGTTCTGACCACTTGCAGTTGTGCTTTCAGTTCATCATCTGATGAAGTATACCATTTTAAATCATCCACAAAAGGAAGATAAGAAGCCTTTCCACTTTGTTGATTTTTGGGAGCCAAATTGTAGCTATGACCTACCCCCGGATTCACGAAACCTCCGTGTAAGACTTAATATGTCTTACTTGGAGGCTGCAGTTGAACGGTATGACGTCAGTGTGCCATGAATATTCATGAGAGCATGCTGACTCATCCGTAACCCTTACATGGACTGAGTAGGCAAGCAGGGAGCGTGTCCGACTGCTGAGCAGTCTAAAACTCCACGCCCCTGCAAGGTTTTAAAAAGCATAATGTCAACAGACAAGAGCGAGTTTGCTCAAATGTACTTGCACCCAACACCACACTCCCTGACACTGTACACCCCCATCACAGTTATAAAACGTAAAATATTAAATTTATTTTTTTTAAATCCACGATATAGCTGCCTGTATTTGCGCTTGTTTGCACGGGTGTGCCTATTGCTTAACCACAGTTAGCAACTGTGACATTGAAGAGCATATAAGAACTACTTATGCAAATTAATCCAAATAGCAATAGCATAATGGTAGAGTGTATGCACAAAGAGAAAGCATTCACAGTTTGAGTCCCACCACTCCCCTTCTTATTTATGATTTAAAGCAGTATTTGAAATAATACCAGACATATATGATTAAAGTTTTATGAAAAGCAGTGACATGGCCAATGTATCAGTGAACAAAATATATATTTTTAAAGGACCCAGACATATAATAGCCTGCTGTTAAGCAACGTTTTACATAGCTAAACACAGGTGCCCATAGTTTAATAGTGCTTTACCCATCTAAACAGAGGTGCCCACAGTTTAATAGCACTTTACCCAGCTGAACAGAGTTACCCATAGTTTAATAGGGCTTCACCCAGCTAAACAGAGTTGCCCATAGTGTAATAGCGCTTTACCCAGCGCAATAGAGTTGCCCAAAGTTTAAAAGTGCCTTACCCAGCACAATGTGTTTGCATGGACGTGTGCACCACGCCAACCAGGGCACCGGGGAACAACGTAGAGCTAAGTTGCTTAAACGCAGCCACACCCCCTAGCCTGTCTAGACAGTATTAAAATAAAAGAATGACAAGGTTTGAACGCAGGACCCTTTGCATCATAATCAAAGTACAGAACCACTAAGCCATGACAACATAGAAGAAACAGCCACTATTAACATTCATAAACGTACGAATGGTAGTTTAACCATTACTAAGCAGGTCTGTAGTCAGCCGAGAATTTTACAAAACGGCCAATCACAAAAAAGTGTGGGAAATGCGGCATATTTAAGCCCCATATGCAGGAATACTCGCCATAACTGATTGTAGCTCACATTTGCAGTCAGAATGGCAGGTGCAGGAGAGGGTTCACACTTCCGAGCGCAACGTTGGGGCATCGAGGAGTCCAAATACATGGTTTGGCTCCTTGTCCACCATCACGAGACAAGACTCCTGCAGGGCCAGTTCCAAGGGAGAGGCTTGGAACCGGTTAGCTCATGACCTCACCAGTGCCACAGGCATTCTTCGGACTGGTGAGCAGGTCCGTCACCACCATGCAGACCTGAAGAGACGAAAGCAGGACCACCTGAACTAGTGGATACAGGAGGCCGTGCGATGCAGAATGCCCCACAACTGAGTATGTCGCCATGGAATGCAGTATGTAAGAGTTGATAATGGAGTATGTATAACGGATAGGTATGTCTCAATATCCCTTCATTTACTTTACAGCTGCAGGTGACCGTGCTGCGAATCAACAAGCCTATGCTGATAGGCTGCTAAGGCTGCGCCACCAGGCAGGTTAGTGATTATTCTGCATGTACTGTTATATAAAATATGGGAGGGAGCATGAAAGAAAGAGTTGTAGTCCAATAAAACAGCCATAGAATTGCCTGAACAAGTCCTCTGCATGTACTGTCAGATAAAAATGCCAGAGAGGCAGAAAAAGAGTGTAGTAACCCATTAAGAAAGGTAACATGTCTGGAATAATATCCCTGCAGGCACTGTCATATAACATAAATAAGTGAGCCTGAAAAAAGATTGTTCTCCTCTCTCTAAAATTCTAGAGAAAGCCATCCACTCCCAGCTCATGTCCTACCTAATCCAGCACAAACTCCTCTCTCCCACCCAGCATGGCTTCCGCCCAGTCCACAGCACCATGACAGCCCTCATTTCCTTCCTCGAAACAGTCAACCTAGCATGTGAGAACAGCAAATACGTATCTTCTCTTTTTCTTGACCTCTCAAAGGCATTCAACACTATTTCCCATTCCCTCCTCCTGTCCCAGCTCTCACACTTGCATCTATCTCCCTCAATACTAGACTGGTTCTCCAGCTACCTTTCTACATGCCAGCAGACTGTACAATGGAAAGAGTCAACCTCCCCTTTCTTACCTACACCCACAGGAGTTCCCCAAGGATCAGTACTTGGCCCTCTGCTCTTCAACTTATTCATTAACAACTTTCACCTCTCCATCCCTGAAGCCTCAGTCATCCAATACGCAGTCCTCCTGCCCCTCCAAACTTTTACTTAATACCCAAACAGCCTTCTCCAAAATTGAATCATGGATGCAATCACATCACTTGGCCCTAAATGCCAACAAAACAAAGCTAATGATATTTCCTCCCACTAAAACTTCCCAGTTCCACAAAGTCCAATTTTCCATCAAAAGCCACAATAACGCCCCTCTTGAAATTGTTCCTAGTACCAAACTACTTGGCATTACCATCAATGAAAACCTAAAATTCGACTCCCACATCCTCTCAGCAATCAAAAAAACCCACCAGAAAATCATCCTCCTCTACAGACACAACTGCTACCTTACTCCATCTTCCTGTCATACCCTTGCATCTACCTTCCTTCTCCCCTCTCTCTTGTACGGTGCTCCCCTATTCTCCAACCTACAACTCGGACTCCGTGCTAAACCTGAGGCCTGTTACAACAAAATCTGCAATTTTGCAACCAATTCTAAGAACTCTTCCCATCACTGTCACTCCCTACACACCCTAAACTGGCTAGAACTCCACAACCACCTAAAGTACCTACAACTTACAACAGCCCACAAACTCATCTTTAAACCAGCAGAATGCCCCTCTCTTGCTAAATCTCTAACACCCTACACACCTACTCATACCCTGAGATCCACTGGCCAAAACCTCCTGCATGTACACAAACCCATCCACCCAACTGGTAAACTACTACTATCCTACACTATAGCCAAACTATGGAACAATCTCCCCACACCACTACGTAATATACCTAACCACAACAATTTCAAATCCATGCTTCTCTCCCATCTCTCCTCCAAATGGGAATGTCCTTCACATGCTCCCACCTAAAACTCCCACACTACTAACTCCACACCTAAATCATCATTTCTTTGCCTTACTTTAACTTATTTCAGAGATCTTGCTCAGAACACCTTTTCATAAATCTTTTGCATGCATGCCTCTGGCCTACCTTACTCATATTCTCAAACTTTCATTGTTTGTTTTTCTTATCCATTGTACCCATAATATTGTTTTCCTCTGTAATATTGTTAATTTGTCTCTATTCGTATGTATTTGTATGTCTGTTTGGGGCTTTTCCCCTCGGGTCTCCACTGAGCTGGACCAACCCGGTTAACAAATGCAAATAAATAAATAAATAAATATTAATAAAGGTATAATATTGTCTTGAACATGTCTGCCATAAATACCGTTAAAACAAATAAAGGAATGAGCCTGTGGAAAAGTGTGCAATGTCATTAATAAAGGTCTAAAACCCAGAGTGTGTCTTTGTCACAGAGTCTGAAATGTTGTTGTACCTTTGCATTATACAAACAGTACTGTTTGAAAATGTGCTGGCAACCCAGAGTTATGCAGTCCCATATAAAATGGGTGATGGAAGTGCTAGTAGCTGTGAAATGTATATACAGTCCACAATAGTCAGTTACTGGTTGGCATTAATAAGTAAACCTGGCACATGTTTAGCATGTAATTATTCACCAGAAATGTGAGTGTGTGTCAAGAAATGCAGGGTTCTGTACAAATCGAAGTGAAAATGTCATGTGAAAACATCCCAGATATGTAGATAAAGCAATATAAATGCAAACAAGAAGTATGTAGCAGTAACATCTGCATCCTGGACAGTTAGTATGTCAGATATAGGTCAGGCATATATTTAACTAGCCAAACCCATAACACAACCTAATGTATAGTGGCAAGTGTAATAATACAGGTAGGGGATATACACTTGCAGTCACTGGGAATGTAGTGTAGACTAAAAGGTCATTATAAGATGTTAACCGAGGTTTTTTCTACACCCTACCATATGTGCATAAACCATGCAATTCCACACCTCAATGGGTATGTGTAACCTTAAATATTTGTTGGGACATATGTCCTATTGTTTTATAAATATTTGCATTGATGTTGATGCATGTGCCCTGTTCAAACACCACGTTCATGGTGGCCTGTTGCTACCAAACATCCCTGCATACTGTTGGAATATCCACTGTCGTTCAATATATGCATGTGTTATGCTTGCTGTTCAACTGTTGGAACCTTGGTGTGTTGGGTTAATGGGAATATTACTGCATGCTGTTACAACTAATCTGGAATGCTGTTGTTTATGTTGTAATTAAACACACCTAATCACAGAACGTATGGGAAGGCCGGTCCCAGCAGACCCACCTGTCCCTCCTAAGTGGGCGAGTGCACCTGGCACCAGCAGCTCCGGTGCCCAGCCCGGGCTCCCCTCCTCCATTGGTCCTGTGCCACCTTTGGGTGGAAGCGCTGCAGGGGATGGGGCTCGCCCCCCCGTGCAAGCGTGGGTGGAGAAGGGCCACCTGTCACCCTTCGAAGGGTCTGGGCTGTGGTGCGTAGGGAGATCCAGTGTTCAGTCGCTGATCCCCTACGCCAGCTTGAGGCAAGAGTGGCACATCTCTCAGGTGAGCCTGCCTGTCCTACTCAGCCCCCAGCACAGCCACCCTCGGGGCTGTGAAGGTGCAGTGGTGACTGCCCATGGGTGGGAATTTCAGTTCCACTGTTACCATCTGTGGGCTCATGGGCTTGCGATTTCCAAACAACCTTCCCTGTCAATTGTGTTCACCCACCCCATGTGTCAAACTCCACCCCTGTATGCATCTTGTTTGTCTTGTCTGTTTACCTCCCCAACCTACCTCCCCAAATATACCTACATCCTCTACCTCACATTCCACTCTCACTTTAAAAAAAAATAAAAAAAAGGGCAATCTGTTCCCACAAAAAAATTACGCCCCATACATAGCTGCCCAATTCGCACACATGTCCACTGGACATGTAAACTGATAATTCTAATTGGCAGTACAACATATTTTGTTGTCCTCACCCCTCTCTCAGGGGTGGTAGGTTTTAAATTTCACACCAAATTTCAAACATATGCACAGCTGTTGCTGGTAAAGAAATGGGCAGCTATGGACCTTCCCTACACCCATCCTGCATATCCCGAGCTGGTTTCTCTACTGTCTTTCCCTCTTTGTGCCCCCTTTTTCACTACTTTCCTATCTCCCCATTTTCTTTTCTTTAAAAGAAATTAGCCCGGGGGTTAGCGGGAGTAACCACTTTTAAGCAGTAGTTAGTGGGGGTGCGCAGGTGTGAGCTTGTGTGCGCTAAGCTAAGCATTGCTAAGCGTCGCGCAAACCCACGCAAACCCGCTTACAACTGCTTAAAAGTGCCTTAGTCACTCTGTATGACAAGGCCCTTGTACTGCTCAGCAGCAAAATAAAATACCATTGTCAGTCTCAAACCCCACACCTTGGACTCACCAATCTGCATGATATACCACTAAGCCACAGCAGATATCTAATAACTTGGTGCTGAAAGAAATATAACATGCATTACAAGGAGTGAATGTAAACGGAAAATAGGAAAGCCATAGGAATACATTGCAATAACTACTGTAGTATGCCAGTTAATTCCCTAATTCCAAACGAAAGTACATGCTCCCATGTATACAGTGTTAGCATTAGGAGGTGTGAGTAAACTTACACACTGAGAAGAGTATACTGGAAGAAGCAACAGTCAGGTTTCAGTACAACATGCATTTCACTGGCTACAACCCAGCTTCAGATATGAGACATATACCAACCTTCTGACTGACACAACAGTGTCCACAGCAAACAAGCATGGTCCCCACCTTGCAAAACTGAAAGACCTATGCCTGCCTAACCTATCATTTTATAGCAGTGTCCTGAAATCACAGTGAGAACTGCAATTACCACACAGCAGGCTGCATGCAATTACTAAATGGTGGGCACCAGTTGGTGCAGAGGCCATCACATGCACATGTGCAGATACCTACAAAAGCAGTCTGTACTTGCTGTCCACACATGCAATCATATCATTGCAGCAACTGGAGAAAGAGAGAGTGAGAGAGACAGACAGACAGACAAACAAACAGAGGCAGTTGGAGACACCAAACCAAAAAAAAAAAAAAACGTCAACAGGTACAACAGACAGAGGTGAGAAATACAAAGGTAAGGTATGTAACAGAGATGTATTTGCTGTCATCCGAATGATGTTTCTGAAGGGTACTCTATATACTGTGAACCCTCCATATGTGGCAGCAATCCATATCTATATGTATATGCAGATGTGCATAGGGCAAGGGACATACTGCAACTGTTAGTGAAGGCTGGACATATATATATATAGTTGAAGGTTGCTATGTGCACATATCTATGTAGGTTGTAGTGTGTGGCATTGGAAACAGCAAGCAGGGCAGGTATATGACATGTGGTGGTTAAATGGTGTGGGACTGAGTTGCAGCCAGTGAGGTCTGCTACAGCTATACGGCCTGAGGGCAGCAAAATGCATTCTGCACAACACTGTGCAATATTATTACATAATTGTATGTCTCACAACTGTTTCATAATTGATATTCCCACCATTAAAGGTGGGCAGTATATGTGCCTATATGTGCATGTATATGTACAGCAATGGATATTTACAAGTATGTGTGTGTATATACATATATATATATATATATATATATATATATATATATATATATATATATATATATATATATATATATATATATATATATATATATATATATGTATATATACATATATATATATATATATATATATATATATATATATACAGATATACGTATATATATACACATATATATATATATGTATATATATATATATATATATATATATATATATATATATATATATATATATATACATATATGGATATATATAGATGTATAGATATGTAGATATATAGATATATACATATATAGATATATAGATATATACATATATAGATATATATATAGAGATATATAGATATATACAGATATATATGGATATATATGGATATATATATATATATATATATATATATATATATATAGATATGTATATATATATATATATATATATAAATATATATTCATACACATATATATATTCATATATATAGATAGATAGCTATATATATATATATATATATATATATATATATATATATATATATATATATAGTGAGAGAGGAAGACACTGGGTCAGACGATTGCAACAGGTGCCTGGTGACCAAGGCGCAGTGGTACACTGAAGGTGTCAGAAGGAACATAGGACACAGATGGACAGTAGCCTCCCCTTTGATATTCACAGTGCCACACTAGTCTTGTAATCTCATAAACAAGTGTGTGTAATGGAAATATAGGTCAGTGTTCTGTACTCATCACAATGCCCCATGTGGTATGTACCTCACATGACAACTACAGCATGGAAAGACCACAGACATACCTCACAAAGAGTAATACTGCCCTCAAACACATACCCTATGCAGACTGACTGACATAACCATAGCTACAGTGCTGCATGGCCACCCAGAGGTTGTTGCACCCATAGCCGAACAACCACCATGTCAACACCTCACAATCCCACCGGGCTACACGGTCTAGGTCCCTAAGACCTCACTAAACAGCACATGCTGGAGGGATATGCTCCTATTGTCAAATATGCCACTCTGGAGTAAATCACCCAGCATTAACAAATAAGGCTCCTCAGTAGCAGATGTCCATACATACCCCTGATGATTGTCTTGGGGATAGGTAACACTGGGAATCACCTCTGTGTATCCAGTTGACAGGAGCAAGTGAAATCAAATTACATGTGTGTCAAAGGCCAGGGTAGCATATGGTTCAGCTGCGGCCCTAGGGCCAATAGCGATACCTACCTGTGACACAATGCACACACACATGTATTCAGTGCAATACCTGCTATGTGAGGTGGAATGAGTGTGACAGTGAATGTGTGCAAAGTTTGTAACGGTGTGATAGCTTAGTGTGAGGTTGTTTCTGTCATGGTCATTTGTGTCCTAGGTATGAGGCCAGAGAAAGATTTGTCAGTTTTTGGGATGCAGACATAGTAGGATGGCATATGTTGTGACGTAGTTCCTTGTGTACGACTGTGGTGTCCCATCATAGGCTGAAGCAATACATGTATGCTCAGTAAGTGGCACTGCTGGTGAATCCAGCTGACATTTGAACTGTTGTACTACCTGAAGCTGTAGGCCTAAACAGCACTGTATGGTGTATGTTCACATTCCCTGATAACACTGTCTTGTGTGTTTCCTGTAGTCTGCACAGATTACATACCTCAGGCATAGGTATCTGTAAGTAGGGGCACACAGTACTGTAAGGTACACAGGAAATGCTCATCTGTATCAGCATACATTTGTGTGTTGTATGAATGTCTGATGTGTCTGTAATGATGCCTGTACCATGTCTGCAATCACATGTGTGTTGCAGGGTTTGCGTGTGTACCTAGCAACATGTATACTTTGTTAAGGTGTGAGTAAACTTACACTGAGAAGAGTATACTGGAAGAAGCAACAGTCAGGTTTCAGTACAACATGCATTTCACTGGCTACAACGATATGAGACATATACCAACCTTCTGACTGACACAACAGTGTCCACAGCAAACAAGCATGGTCCCCACCTTGCAAAACTGAAAGACCTATGCCTGCCTAACCTATCATTTTATAGCAGTGTCCTGAAATCACAGTGAGAACTGCATTACCACACAGCAGGCTGCATGCAATTACTAAATGGTGGGCACCAGTTGGTGCAGAGGCCATCACATGCACATGTGCAGATACCTACAAAAGCAGTCTGTACTTGCTGTCCACATGCAATCATATCATTGCAGCAACTGGAAGAGTGAGAGAGACAGACAGACAGACAGACAAACAGAGGCAGTAGGAGACACCCAAAAAAAAAAAACGTCAACAGGTACAACAGACAGAGGTGAGAAATACAAAGGTAAGGTATGTAACAGAGATGTATTTGCTGTCATCCGAATGATGTTTCTGAAGGGTACTCTATATACTGTGAACCCTCCATATGTGGCAGCAATCCATATCTATATGTATATGCAGATGTGCATAGGGCAAGGGACATACTGCAACTGTTAGTGAAGGCTGGACATATATATATATAGTTGAAGGTTGCTATGATCTATGTAGGTTGTAGTGTGTGGCATTGGAAACAGCAAGCAGGGCAGGTATATGACATGTGGTGGTTAAATGGTGTGGGACTGAGTTGCAGCCAGTGAGGTCTGCTACAGCTATAATGCCTGAGGGCAGCAAATGCATTCTGCACAACACTGTGCAATATTATTACATAATTGTATGTCTCACAACTGTTTCATAATTGATATTCCCACCACAAAGGTGGGTATATGCCTATATGTGCATGTATATGTACAGCAATGGATATTTACAAGTATGTGTGTATATATATATATATATATATATATATATATATATATATATATATATATATATATATATACATATATATATATATATATATATATATATATATATATATATATATATATATATATATATATATATATATATATATATATATATATATATATATATATATATATATATATATATATATATATATATATACATATATATATATGTATATATATATATATATATATATATATATATATATATATATATATATATATATATATATATATATATATATATATATATACATATATTGATATATATAGATGTATAGATATGTAGATATATAGATATATACATATATGAATATATAGATATATACATATATAGATATATATATAGAGATATATAGATATATACAGATATATATGGATATATATGGATATATATATATATATATATATATATATATATATAGATATGTATATATATATATATATATATAAATATATATTCATACACATATATATATATATATATATATATATTCATATATATATATATATATATATATTCATATATATATATATATATATATATATATATATATATATATATATATATAGTGAGAGAGGAAGACACAGGGTCAGACGTATTGCAACAGGTGCCTGGTGACCAAGGCGTGGTACACTGAAGGTGTCAGAAGGGAACATGGGACACAGATGGACAGTAGCCTCCCCTTTGATATTCACAGTGCCACACTAGTCTTGTAATCTGTCTACGTGGTAAGTGGCATCACAAACGTTGTGTCATGTACGGAAATATAGGTCAGTGTTCCCCTGTACTCATCACAATGCCCCATGTGGTATGTACCTCACATGACAACTACAGCACATGGAAAGACCACAGACATACCTCACAAAGAGTAATACTGCCCTCAAACACATACCCTATGCAGACTGACTGACATAACCATAGCTACAGTGCGTTGCATACCGGCCACCCAGAGGTTACCTCTGCTGAACATACAGAGGTATGTTGCACCCATAGCAGTCAGACAACCACCATGTCAACACCTCACAATCCCACCGGGCTACACGGTCTAGGTCCCTAATCCCCGCCACCTCACTAAACAGCACATGCTGGAGGGATATGCTCCTATTGTCAAATATGCCATACTCTGGAGTAAATCACCCAGCATTAACAAATAAGGCTCCTCAGTAGCAGATGTCATACATACCCCTGATGATTGTCTTGGGGATAGGTAACACGCCCTGGGAATCACCTCTGTGTATCCAGTTGACAGGAGCAAGTGAAATCAAATTACATGTGTGTCAAAGGCCAGGGTAGCATATGGTTCAGCTGCTGTAGGCCCTAGGGCCAATAGCGTATTACCTACCTATGACACAATGCACACACACACACATGTATTCAGTGCAATACCTGCTATGTGAGGTGGAATGAGTGTGACAGTGAATGTGTGCAAAGTTTGTAACGGTGTGATAGCTTAGTGTGAGGTTGTTTCTGTCATGGTCATTTGTGTCCTAGGTATGAGGCCAGAGAAAGATTTGTCAGTTTTTGGGATGCAGACATAGTAGGATGGCATATGTTGTGACGTAGTTCCTTGTGTACGACTGTGGTGTCCCATCATAGGCTGAAGCAATACATGTATGCTCAGTAAGTGGCACTGCTGGTGAATCCAGCTGACATTTGAACTGTTGTACTACCTGAAGCTGTAGGCCTAAACAGCACTGTATGGTGTATGTTCACATTCCCTGATAACACTGTCTTGTGTGTTTCCTGTAGTCTGCACAGATTACATACCTCAGGCATAGGTATCTGTAAGTAGGGGCACACAGTACTGTAAGGTACACAGGAAATGCTCATCTGTATCAGCATACATTTGTGTGTTGTATGAATGTCTGATGTGTCTGTAATGATGCCTGTACCATGTCTGCAATCACATGTGTGTTGCAGGGTTTGCGTGTGTACCTAGCAACATGTATACTTTGTTACAGCAGTATGCCAGCTATATTAACAACTGTGCACATATGGAAGGTAGGGGTATAGCATCATCACATGTGTGTTGCAGGGTTTGCGTGTGTACCTAGCAACATGTATACTTTGTTACAGCAGTATGCCAGCTATATTAACAACTGTGCACATATGGAAGGTAGGGGTATAGCATCAACGACTTGGGTGGGTTACTGTTTATACTGTAACTGTACTTCACATACATAGCAATGGATGACATATGTCTTCATTCATTAACTTGATATGTACCCCTGTGGTGAGGCTGTGCATTTGATCCCAAACAGTGTGCCGAGTACTGGTGTATACTGGTTTGTTATATGGAGTGTGGCAGGCACTGTCAGCCAGTTGTGGGCTGAGCACTGATATGTGGTATTGAATGTGTGTATCCTCTGACAGACGAACAGATGCTATATATGGCAGTTAACTGATATCTGTACTGTATAATATTAAGTGTGCCACATGACTTGCTCACACATATCGTTTACTTGTCTTTCAGGCTTATGGCTCATCAAAGGAATCCCTCCTACACAGCCGCAGAGGAACAGGAAATCCACCACAGCTTGGTTCAGCACTATACCCTGCTGTTTTCCAGGGCCAGCCAGCACCAGCATGAGCGTACTGCACTGTGGCAAGAACTTGTTCATCGGGTAAATGACATAGGCATGCATAACCAGACATATGAGCAGGTACGCCATCACTGCAGTGATTTAATTAGACATGTCCAGTGGCGTGCATCTGATATCCATAGACAACAGCTTGCCACAGGTGGTGGGGTGGCCATACATCCCCCCTCACCAGAGTGGAGGAACTGGTCCTATGTGTGGTGGCTCCTGGCCTACAGCAGCAACAACATCACACATGTGTCATCATGGAGGCCAGAGCCATCCAGCATGGTGACATGGAGTGTGCAGGTAACATGCCCTAGCTGTAGACTGCTGTTACCTGTATTGTTAGATTATGCATATGTGAGATGTGTACTGTGTTTAGCAGTTGTGCTGCCTATTGTGTGCAATACTGATATTTTGAATAGTATCCATACACCTATGCCTGTTGTTCTACTGTAGTTTAGCACACTCACAGTAGCAATGCCACAGTTGTGGCCACTGACAAACTGTGTCATATTTTTGTAGGTCCCTCTGGTGTGACAGCAGGGCAGACGATACATGCTGGTGAGTGTGTTAACACTTTAAAATTGGTATTGAAATGTGCATGTCACAGGTGAGGTGTAGGCCATGTACACATAACACACCTACGCATAAGTCATGCTGTGCATGTTTGCTGTGAGACGTTAAACATCTCAGTAAAGTCAGTAGCTGCCTCAATCACATGCAATGCACAGAGTACCAGACACAAATGTGGCAACACTGTACTGCACATTGGATAGGCATAGTTGACACACATGTACACAACATAACACGTTTGTCGTATGCAGTACACCTCAACATGCTACACATAGTGTAACCGGACACCCGCTGCCAGGTCACACTTCAGTATCCCACATGTCATCCACACACCACACATAATATACCTGAGGGGTATGGGCTTAGCATGGGGTTGTGCAACACTCTTCAACACATAACACAGTCATGTTAGGCAATGCTCCCTATTGGGCACCTCACACACCCTTGTGCAATGTGGCTGTGTAATTGTGAACTTAGCCACGGCACTGCAGTTCAGGTACAGCATGCTAGGCGGTGGTCTAGCACACTTTAGTGGTCTTGAGTGACCACATGATGCATGATGATGATGGCTAATGGTACTACACCCCATACAGTTACAGTGACCACAGTACTACACATAGCTGTCTATGCTTTGCACCTCCATGTTGTGTGTGTGCACACATATGCACCTATACACATTATGCATAGCATTTTGTGTGTGTGAAAACATATGCAACTATACACAATATGCATAGCAGTCGCATTCTTTACAAAGTGACACATATGTGTCCTGGAATGATATTGGGTATATAGGTCACATGACACACATTGGGTATGTGTGATGTTGTATGTTGCAGTCATGTACCATGCAATGTCATGGCTGGCACTGGCATATCTGGAATATGACCCACACTCACCATAACCAAGGCCATGTCAAACCCAGATTTGATGAATATGCTTCACCTCAAAAAATCTAGATCCGTCAGAGCCACAAGGGCGGGAGACTTAAACCTCGACACGGCTATTAATAGGACGCGCTGGAGGGATAGATTCATCACCCAAAGACTCCCTATGCTGTGGAATAAAATCCCGGTATATGTGAGGCAGAGCACCTCGCTGGCCTTGTTCAAGAGAAATCTTGACCAATGGATGGGAGATCGCAGATATACCCCAGGGATTACCTCAGTGTCACTGCTCAACAGAGGCACAGCAAAATAATGGGTATAGTTCCCCATACTAAAGGGGTGGCGTAAGCCACAAAACTATGGGCTAGGCTTGTAAATGCCCTCGGGCAGATAGCCTAGTATGAACCTATGAACCTATGAACCTATGAACCACTCTACAATGGCCATGTCCAGGATTGGTATACCATCATGTATACATGCACCCCTCATCCTGTGTGTGTACATAGCATGCGTGTGCTACACCTGTGTCCACAATTATCTGCTACAGACACAGACACTGCATTCAGACATGGAAATCCATGTGACACACAGATAACACATGCAGCCATGGTATGTATACCTGTGAGTGATGGTGCACAGGACATTGCAGAGCTTATAATACTTGCACAGAAATGTCATGTCCTTGTACACTTTGTTTTCAAGGGTGTAGGCAATCACTGAACATGTACACACATGCACCACAGCCATGTACACTGTCATTAGCTATGGCTGTCTACACTCACACTGCATGGACTTGATCAACACATATTCTGCATGCTGACACGTGTGACATGACTGTTTGCCTTGTGATACTGTCACCCACCTTCAACCACTATTGAGTATGTTTTGGATTGCTGTTGTGTGTGTATCTGCTGTAGTGAGGAGTGTGCATGTGTTCCTGTGTGCATGTGTGCATGTGTGCATGTGTGCATGTGTCCATGTGTGCATGTGCAGACCGTAAAGTGTGTTTCCTGTCATCCTCTCACAGGTGCTGAGTTAGGGGTTTGTTGAAACCAGCAGGTGACCTGAAGCCACTGCCACGAATAGTGCTGATTATGACACATGTATTTTGGCACAGGGAGATTTGACAGGGTCTGTCATTGGTCCGTCAATCGACAGTACACAGCGTTCAACCCCATCTATGCGCACACTCATACTGTCAATACATCCTTCACCACCAATGGCCATAGGTGAGGGACAGCATACAGTTGGCATTGACCAGGAGAGTGTGGTACCCATGGCACATGCATCCCCTCACAGCAGCCATAGCCGTATACCTGGAACGTTACCACATAGGCGGAGGTCTAGGGGTTCTCGGGAGAGCACCACTGGTCATATTGCCCTGGCAGGCATGCCCTCACAGGTCTTACGATGACCAGTATGTTCTGGGCTGTAATGCAGGCTCAGGCATGTATGGAACGGTACACCAGGCAGGGACTTAGGGTGCAGAGGGCACATTACTCTGCTATCAATGACAGTATCCATGACCTTGCCGGTGCCATCCGGACTTACACCGAGGTCATTGATAGACGTTGGAGGGAGACAATAGATGCCCTCCACAACATGTCTTCCTTGAGCCAGGACCGTGCGGGACAGTTGCGACATCGACGCGAACACATGCCAGCCACAGCAACAGCTGGCAGTGGTCACAAACGGCCCACAGTTCACAGCCGTTCCCGTAGTGGCAGTACCAGCCCCAGCAATGCTGGGGCTGGCCTGTCCATTGAACATCCCAGTAAACCACGTGCACATGGCACTGACCAGTCCCAGCAGGGATGTGGGTCCAGTCATCATACCTCTGCCTCTGATGACAGTACCCAGTCAGGGTTGGTACCCGATACTGTCTGTAGCACCCCTGCCAGGCACAGGTACTGTGTTCATGGCTGGAGACAGTGATCTGTACAGCCTAGCAGGTACAGTCTGTGGCTCTCCCACAAACTACCGTATATGGCAGCCACATGGTGGAGCTGTGTGCATGCAGACACACACACATAAAACAATCAACAAGGGCTCACACATACACACACACATTACATCAACATTGGCCCATGCTGTACTGCTGTCCTGCACACACACGCACACACACACACACACACACACACACACACACACACACACACACACACACACACACACACACACACAGACACACACACACACACACACACACACACACACACACACACACACACACACACACACACACACACACACACACATGCACACAAACGTGTCGATTGGATGGGTCAATGTCAGACTCTGGCAAACAACAAAACGCCCTGTGCATATGATGATACCTATGCCGCCTCCTGTCATCTGCATTATTGATGGAGGGACAGGCTAACATGGTGCTGATGCACAGGGTGACACTATAGCAGTGTAGCAATAATAGCAAGTTGTCAACAAGGAAGTGTAACTACATCCTTGTAGGTATATCTGAGCAGACATTATTCATCAAAGCTCTGATTGTCAATGTAGCATTGTTTACATCACTGTTAGGTCTGAGTATGTATTATCCACCCATGTGCCACTTGGCTGAAGTGTAATGTGTTGCCAGCATGTTAGTGAGTGGACAGTACATGTGTGATGTGTGCAGTACAGATTAGCAAGTGTACATCTGTGAACATGGTGGGTGCACACTGTCTGGATGTACGTGCATAGTGGACACATGGGATGTGTGGCATACCCTGTCTTACACATTGTTAACATCTCATAGCATATTTCAATGGCCAGTTTGCATTCTACTACAGTTATGTACTAACATGGGTAGACATGTGTATGACATGGGTTGACACTATGCTGTGGGTGATACCGTTAATATCTGTCAATGATTTGCTGTCTGGTAGTATACACAACTTCAACAGCATGACTATAAGCAATCATTGGGTGATGTCTTGACAAATCACACACAGTAGTAGGGAACCCAGTATCAAATGGATCCTTCCGGTGCTACACTATAACACTAATCAGTGGTAATGACAGCCACCCATTACTGTAACCACACCTGTTTGTCATATAGCCCGCTTAGGTACATGCAGACACACTAGGGATGTGCCCATCCAAATCTGGAAATGCATGGATTGGCCTACAATGCATTCCCTGGATGGGACACATATCCTACACAAGGGTTTCATACAGACAGATACCTGTTGTCTGATACATGCTGTATAGCAGTAAGCCAACTATGGCATAGTCATCCTCATGTACTATACATACTATCCCGTCAGTACAACACAGGTGGTAGCCCTTAACATGTATGTTGGGTACCATTGTATACATACAGACCCATGTTATGTCATGTGTCCCTTGGTATCCACATATCCTTATGTATTGTGGTGTCCCAAGGTGTATCACATAAGACATTAGAGGCCTGAATGCATATCCACAAGGCAGTCGTACACCTATAAAGACTGTCCATTCCTGGCAGACTTTGTTGTGTATGACCATGTCTGACATATACCCCAGGCATATACCCTCACTCACACTACTCTTACGTAACTGTCATGGGTGTGTGTGCCACAGAACACGACAGTGGACGGCCTTGTCACATACATACATATATGACCTATGATCTGAGAAGCAGCGGCACAACCTGTCAATGGAAGAAATGTCTTCATGTAGTATGCAGGCTTCAGACTTATGTACTGATTGAGGGGACATGTACACATATATATTTGCCACACAGATACCTGATGTGTTCAATGCACTTACTGTTGTAATCATACTATGTCATACCATAGTAAAAGCAAAATACACACTGCATTGACCAATAGTGACACACACACACAGTCAGCATTTGCAGGATTCAACCCCCTACCTAACTATGTTATGATACTAGAGAGAGATGCATTAAAATGGCGCGCTATTTGCTTTACTGGCTGGTTTCTTTTCTCCGGCTTTATTTGTAGGATGGTAACATCATCAGTCTTTCCAAAGAGGAATGTACCTCTTTTAGTGAGTTTTCCCAGTCTTTAAAAAGGGGACACCACTCAAAGGAAACTGCACACATACACACACACCCCCCACACACACTCACTGTTTGCAGGATTCAAACCCCTACCTAACTATGTTATGATACTAGAGAGAGACACATTAACATGGCACGCTATTTGCTTTACTGACTGGTTTCCCTTCTCCAGCTGTTTTTGTAGGATGGTGACATCATCAGACTGGACATGGTGATGTGTGTACACTTTGTTTTATGCCATTCCAGGAATGGTCCATGTGGGTCAGCAGGTGTCAACAGCTTGCACAAGAACTCAGAATCCTTACCTTGTGTGCTCTATCTGTGGACACATTGACATTCCGTCATATGTCAACACATATTTATGCACAGCTTGTTGGTTTTGTGGATACTACACGTATCTGGGATGTTGATAAAGGGCTATTCAAAGTCTATGTGACATGTGTAGATGTGTTCATTGATGCATGTTCTGGGTGGCTGCCTTGCAAGCAGTCTAGCATGTTTGGGAACCATGATACGCACATAAACATATCATGGTTGGTAGGGTTGTGTGTATGTCAGCTTCCAATAGCTCTGTTTATGACTGCAACCATGATGGACTCCATGACCTTGCAGATCAGACTTCATAGGTGTACTGGACTTGACTTCCCATGGCGTGTTGTGCACCAACACTTGTGGGGATTGCCATATGTAGCTGTGACACATTCAACGGTTCCACATTCTGTCTAGGGGGTGAGGCTCAGCTGACTGTTCAGGTGCATGATCTGTTTGTTCTGTAGTTTGTGCATGACACATATTGGGAATCAATGTATTCCACTTCCTGCCATGCTTTTGGCAGTGGGGGTATCTGCTCATCCGTTCTACATATGATATCTCCTGGTATGATGATGTGGACTATTGTCAGTGGGAGATGGGTATGTACATATGGGCCTGTCTGTCATGATGTCAGCATTGTCACTCAGGTACAGTTGGCCCTGACTCAGGACATATATGGGTGTACATTGCTATTTATGACATAGCTGAAGGAGGTGTCATGATTCAGTCTGGACTCCTTCTCAGCTACTCTTTACAAAACACCAACGAACATGAGCACTAATCCCTGTTATACTCTTTTACATGCTTAACGCCCTACTGATCCTTTGTGATCAGGCTACAGAGTATGTCATGATAATATCCTGGCATGTCCAGGGGTCGGTTTCATGTGTACTCTCCAGTCCAGCTGGTGAATATTGTGATACTGACACAATGTCACATCTGCCTCATGTACACAGACAACCCTCTCCTCCTCCCAACAAACTCAGATATATGTGTGAGATGCACCTATATAGACATGCAGGGTGCTGAACTCTCTTGACCCATGACTGGCACAGTCTATCAGGTGGTGAAGGTAACCACACACACCACATATCAGTCTCACATATCCACTAGCAACAGCACTCAAACCACATTATCACACATAGACATACTCGGATGCTGTAAATGTACTCTACCTAAGCAGCAGAGACCTCCAAAGCAGACACACACACACACCTGCTACCCCACTACAATACCCACATATCACATAGTTCACAATGTCAGTGTGCCACACAGTCACTGCCCTTCAGGCTAAACAACACACCTAATACACTTGCAATAGGTGACAATTATTGTCAGACACACTGACGTACCTCTCACCAGCCCTAACAAGGGAATAGTCACTTTGGGCTGTCTGTTGGGTGCCAGGATCTGCCGCATAACATAGGCAGTCAGGTCACTCCAAAGCAAGTACAGGACTGGCACCATCATTGTCCATGCTGGTGTGTATAACCTCAGACGTTACTCCCTGGTCCACATGACATGATACATGGAGGAACACTCTGATCATGTAGCCCAGGCCAGTATGACCTTGACCTTGTCTAGCATCTTACACCCACCAAATATGATGTCACAGTATACGGACACACATATCACATTTAACAGTTGCCTAACAAATTTGTTTAATTCATAGGGGATACAGTGTCTGTCAGCCTATGGTGACATGCTCAACATGCCACGTAGCTTCACTATGGACAGCTTGCACCTGTCACCCTTGGACTTTGGAATGCTGGCTAAGGCTCTTGCTACCACCATAGTGCCTTTTTTAAGCAGGGCTCAGAAGACAAACCCACCTCCATAGACATTACAAGTTAAATGAAACTAAGGGTAATTTATTTTATTTTACATTTGTTGACCGGGCTAGTCCAGCTGGATATATGTCCATTTTCAGTGGAGGCCCGGGGAGAAAATCTCCACAAATTACAACAACATAAAAGGTCAAGACAAAGACAATAACAGTATAATTTGGTACATAAGAAGTTTTAACAATTATAGTACAAGCCTAAGATTATATATTTTATATTTCAGTAGGAAAAAGGAAAGATTTATCTAAGAATAGATGAATAAGACTAATACATTTGTATTAGAAATGGTGTAGTACAAATCTTTATAACATATTACAAAATTAGATACACCTAGTAATTTATGATAAGAGATACTAAGGTCTCACAAAAACCTAAGAAAGAGAAACACTAGAGATCAATAGATAGAGTATAGAAGAACAGCAAACAAGGATGGATTTCTAGTGTTATTTAACACATAGGTTGTGATACTATATGAAGGTGCTTGATCATTCCACAGTATATACTTATTTACATGAGAAAAAATCCTAAGGAAGGTTAAGCTCACTAAAAATTAGTGAGACAACACAAGATCATGATCATGGGAGGCTAGGAATTGTGGGAGTCTAGTTAATCGTTAGGTACTTAGTCTGGGTTAACACAGGGGCATAGTCAGTGTGATTTGAGGTAGGGTTTAAGCTTGCTTTTAAATAAGCTGACAGAGGATATTGAGGTTAGCTGGCTTGGGAGGATGTTCCAGGCTTTACCTACTGTATTGGAGAACAAGGTGTCACCAGCTAAGTTGTTGGATTTTGATATTTGTACAAGTAGGTTATTAGCTGAGCATAAGGTCTTGAGGTTATTATAGGGGATGACTAGGGATGTAAGTATGGGTGTATTTTGAGGTAAATACAGGATCTTATGGGCTACTATTAATTGATTGAAAAGTATTAAATTTGGCAGCTCTAACCATCCTAACTGATTCAGATTGATACAGTGATGAGTTCTATAGGAGGACCCAGCTGCAAATCTGGCAATATTGTTGCAGGATGATGTAAGTTTACTCAGATTACTTCTACATATTTTGGTATAGATACGGGAGGCATAGAGCAAGGTAGAGATGAGGTGGGTACGTGCAATAGTAACCCTGGCTGGAGGTGTAAGAAAGGGTTTTATTCTATAGAGGGAACCTAGTTTCTTGTTTACTATTTTTATGGTGTTATTAATGTGAGGTTCAAAGGACAAGTTAGCTATTAGTACCCCAAGTAGTTTGGTGGTTGGTTCAGGAGATATTATAGTTCCATCATTTGAAGTAATAGTGAAGTTAAGTGGGGAGGTTCTGCGGGTGGGGGTAATGCTGCTCAACAACAGTCATGTTAACCTCATATTGCGGCCACTGAGGACTCTCCTCAGTATGGTGGATAGTGATATATGTGCACTGCTCACTTATGCACACCAGCACTACCAGGTTATGTTTCATACCATGCTGTCTGACAACAAGACTTGGAACAGACAATGCAACTAGGGGGAGTATCCATATACATCACATATACACACACCTCCGGGTTAGTAGCACTGCACAAAGCATCACAGACCATACATATACAACTACCATTGTGCAATACTGCCTTTCAGTTTCACACACTCCCAAACTCTGGGACCACTCTCGGCTTTCCTGGGAACTATGGAGAATATGAAGGTCTCCACAGACACCATTATATTGTGTGTCTTCATATACAAAAATATTGACTGGGGATACTACTCAAGCCCCGACACCCTCACCCAACAGTCGCTACAATTTGTAGACTCATATGCTATGGCACAACCAGTCAGCACAGCCACAAGGGGGAATACATATTGGACCTGATCATCACCAACATGGGGACTCTATGTTCGACACCAGCGATATACCCCTCATTGGTAAGGTCAGAACATACATGTATCTCACTGGACATACATATACCCTCCACACACCCATCCTGGGTAATCTTGGTGAACTTCTCATGAGCCAATGTCTCACATCACTAAAGCAAGGTGGTATCCTTCAGAGACCCTGAGACAGTGGCAAATATGGCTCACACTGCTGCATCCTTTACATACACATTCTATGGACACCTAGTGAACTGCATGGATTGTGCTATCCCAAATAACAACAGGACTCACTACTCCAATGGCAGGGGACCTGTGTGGTAGACCCCAGGGACCTGTGTGGTAGACCCCAGGCATTAATAAGCTGTACAACATCAGGAGGAAGCTACTACATGATAGAGCACAATCCCATACTGGGAAGGCATCTGTGATCTGTACTAGCAGACAGCTACAATCACTCATGAACTTTTCTAAGAGCCGCTTCTACCAGACAATTGCAACAGACACATAGGACTATCACACGGCCTTCTTCAGTTATGTCAGGAACATGGGTGGACACTCACTGATATGCTGTGAGTTACTGCATACTGACTAAATCTACCCTGAACCCACTGGCATTGCCAACATCCTGGCAAACAGGTTCAGTGCAGATGTCTCCCACTCATCCCCCCTAAGGAGCAACTATCCATCCCAACAGAGTATAACCTCCCTGACATCACACAGTAACAGATGAGTGCTGCCCTCCCCAAAGCGTATATCACAGTATCAATGTGACCAGATGGTGTCCCAGTCTGCATCTTGCACGAGCATCATGACAGACGCAACCCTCACATTACATCATTGTTCAATATCGGAGTTACCACAGGCTATGTACCCAAGGAATGGCGTACAGCGAGAGTGGTCCCACTCCACACAGTTGGTGCCACAATGGATCACAGACAATATTGCCCTATAAGCCTAAGTAGCCTGTTCTGCAAAGCTATGGAGCGTATTGTCATGGGACTCATACACATAGACATCGGGAACCTACAGACACTGTGTCCTACACATTTCAGCATTGTTGTGGGCAGATCTTGCCTCTTGAACCTGTTTGTATTCTTTAAACAGCTAACAGGTCCATCGACATAGTGACGGCTGTCCACACAGCCTACCTGAACCCTGCAAAATGCTTCAACACAATAACCCACTGGGCCATTATGCATAGGCTCACCAGCGTCGATATGGACACATATCTCACACAATGGATTGATACCTGGATCAGGGATAGCACCCACATGGTCAGAATTGCAGGTGCTATGTCTGACTATACACCAGTTACACATGGCATCCCACACGGCTCGGTCCTGGGACCTCTCTTGTTCAGTATATATTTGTCTGACGTACAGGCTACCACAGGGGGAATATGGCTGAACATGTTTGCACTTGACTGCAAACTGGGTGCCATGATCAACTCTCCAGCTGCCACATGCATACTCAAACAGGGTCTCACAGAGATGGATGACTGGTGCCTGAGCCATGGCCTACAGCCAAATGCCATTAGTTGCATAGTCATCCCCTTTGGGAATAACAACATGCCCACACATTACCACATAGGTAGTACTCCATTACATATGGTAGGAGTTGTTAGAGGTTTGGGGACATGACTTGTTCGTCCTGTCACCTTTGACATTCACGTTGCCAAAGTTGTTGGACACACCTTCTATGTGGGCCACCTTATCCCATATGATTTCACATCTAGATCAAGTGAGGTCATTGTTTCCCTATACTCATCACATCCATACTTGGTTACAATGCCACATTTGGGGTGTACCTTACCCGACACCTGCAGCAACTGTACTGGCCACGGACGTTCCTCACCAAGCAGATCTAGTGACTCACACAGATGCCCTGCACAGTTTAGATGCAGTAACTCCAGCTCTACTCAGTCACTTACCACCTACTCGGATATGATGTGTGCCTGTTGTTTACAGATATACCCAACCCAGAATTACTGGACATGCTCCACCTCAGGGTATCCGACTCCCTTCGAGCTACACACTCCAGGGACGTATACCTCAGCACAGATGTTAATAGGACATTGTGGAGGGACAGATTCTTATCCCAGAGGCTCCACTCACTACAGGATGTAATCCCAGTTTCACATAGGCAGAGCCACTCACTGACCACCTACTGGAGACATCTTGATGACTGTATAGGTGATCGTCTGTTTACGCCTGGGATATCTTCTGTGTCCCTGTTAGACAGAGGCACACTAGCCTAAACGTAAATGGGCTATCTTGTGTGACCTACTATTCACACACACAGTATAGTAATCTGACTGGGTTGCGAATGCCAAACATACTCTTGCTAGGCTTGTACATGCCCTAGGGCAGATAGCCTAGTAGTGACTTTTGAACCTATGCTAATGTTCAAGATGCACAATGTTTATTGCTGATACTGTTTGCAGGTCTTTATCATCTTTGCTTTACCAGTTTCTATGAACAACTTCAGTATCTGCAGAATATATTTGATTATGACAGGGTTCCACTATAGTATAGATGTGTCTGTTGTCATATGACTGTGTGCACAGGGTGGATTGCTGTATAGTGACAGGTTCCTGAGTTAACACTTGCAACTGCCAGATATGCGTGGCCCACTGCTGTACCCAGACATGGCCTAAGTGTGTGAGCATGCCCAGTTCTGCCATTCCGTGTTTTGTTGCCTGACATTTGTCTCGTTTATTCAAGTGTATGAGCATGACCAGTGTGAGCTTTCAGTATGTTGCTATCTGAGGTCCACTACATTGGTTGATGTGTGCGAACATGACCGATATTAACATTTATACTGTGTGTGTGTTGGAAGTCAGGTTCTGTTCTCACTGCAGGACTCACCTTTGTGTCATAACTCAACAAGGATTATGCTGTGCCTGCAGGGTTTCCATGAAATACTTTGCATAGACTTATCAACATTCCTTCATACAGGCTGACCACTGCAAAACTGTCATGGTTTAGTGGTTCAGTACTTTGGCTATAGTGCACAGTATCCTGGGTTCGAGGCCCATCACTGCTTTATATTTTCATACTGAGCAGACCAGACTGCTTAAGGGCCCATTAAGCAAACATTAGCGTGTTGGCTTTTGTTCAGCTATGCCCTACTTAGACCAGGCTTGTCCGACATTGCTCAATATTCGCCAACATTGCTGGATGTTGCCCAATATTACTGAACACTGACCACAGTTGTGCTAGTTGGTGTGTGCGATTTTGTTTGCATATACTACATGGTGGTAAATGCTGTTTAGCACTGCTTTATATTGCTTAACACATGGCAATCATGCCTTAGGTGGAGCTTAGGCTTCATGTTGGATGC
>NC_056727.1:1079551970-1079579302 GCF_019279795.1 Protopterus annectens | reverse complement strand
AACCCCCCCTGACACATAGCCCGCAGACTCAGTGTGCCACTCAACCACAGCCAATAAGGCAAAACAATGTACCCAACACACTAGTCATAGGTGACTTTATAGTCAGGCACACTGATGTCCCATTCACCAGGCTAAACAAGGAGAAGGTTACTGTCAGCTACATGTCAGGTGCCAGGATCCGCCACATAACCCACGCACTCAGGTCACTCCACAACTAGTACAAATATAACTGTGTCATTGTCCATGTTGGTGTGAACAACCTGAGATGTACCTCACTGGACTACATGAAAAGAGACATGGAAGAGCTGTCCGATCTTGTAGCCCAGGCAGGTATGATCCTAGCCCTCAGTAGCATTCTGCCATCACCCAGAATGATACCGCATGCAGATGGACAATACAGTTATGACTATTGAATCCTACACAATTGCACTTTATAAGCACTTACATGATTGCATGGATCATGCTATCCCAAACAGAACCAAGACGCTATCCTCCAAAAAAAGGAAGACAATCTGGTGGTCCCCTGCCATAAACAAACTGTACAACAGAAGGAATAAACTATTGCAAAGGAGAGTAAAATCCTATGAGTGGAGGAGCTCCCTGGTCAGCCTCAGTATGAATCTGCGATCCCTGATAAAATCCTCCAAAGCTAGTTATGAAAACAAAATCACCACTGATTCTAAAGACAACCACAAAGCATTCTATAGCTATGTCAAGAATCTCAATGGCAACACTTAGATCTGCTCTGAGTTACAGCAGAATGGCACTAAATATACAGACCCAACTGATATTGCCAACATCCTGGCAGATAGGATCAGTGCTAACTTTACCCCACTCTCACCCCCTAAAGGGCACATCTCTATATCGGAAGAATGCAAAGTTCCTGTAATCATGGCTGCACAGGTAAAAACCACACACTCCAAAGTTAAGAACACAGCATTCATGGGACCAGACAACATCCCAGGCTGCGTTCTATACAAACTACAGAACGAACTGGCACTCAACCTAAGTACCATATTCAATCATAGCCTCACCTCAGGCTTTGTGCCAGCTGAATGGTGCACAGCGATGGTTATCCCACTCCACAAGGTGGGAGCCACCACAGACTCCAGGAACTACCGCCCCATTAGCCTGATGAGTCTGGTCTGCAAGGCCATGGAAAGTATCATCATGGAACTTATAAACAAAGACATTGGTAATCTCCAAACTCTGGACCCCACCCAGTTTGGGTTTGTAAAAGGCAGATCATGTCTCCTAAACCTGATAGACTTCTTTGAAGCAGTCACCAAAGCCGTAGACGAGGGTAAGGTGGTTCACACAGCCTATCTAGATCTTGCCAAGGCTTTCAACACCGTCCCCCACTCTGGAATTATAGATAAACTCACTAAACTAGGTATAAATCCCTATGTCACAAGATGGGTTGCCAACTGGCTCACTGACAGAACCCACACTGTGAAAGTAGCAGACTCCAAATCTGACTTCAGACCAGTGACAAGTGGAGTACAACAGGGTTCAGTCCTGGGTCCTCTCCTGTTTGGTATCTATTTCTCTGAAGTACAGGCTAACACAGAAGGTCTTTGGCTAATGAAGTTCGCAGATGACTGCAAACTAGGAGCCATAATCTAAACTCCTAACGATGTGGACATCCTACAAAAGGGCCTCATTGAGACAGATGCCTGGTGTCAAAGCCATGGCCTCAAGCTCAATGCCAAAAAGTGCACTGTCATCCCCTTTGGTAAAAAATCTGTACCCATGGTCTACAACATAGGCGGTAGTATACTTAACACCAAAAGTGTGATAAAAGACCTTGGGACACAGGTGGACAGTAGTCTCTCCCTTGATAATCACATCACCACAGTAGTCAGGAAATCCTTCTATGTGGCACACCTCATCACAAAGGTCATTGTCCCCGTCTACTCATTACTCATTAGACTCATTACAGAGTACAACGCCTGTTTTGGTATGTACCTCACAAGACATCTACAACAACTGGAAAGGACTCAGAAATAGCTCACAAAGAGGATTACCAGTCTCAAACAGATGCCCTACACAGCCCGTCTCAAAAATCTCCAGCTTTACTCCATTACATATCACCTACTCAGAGGTGATCTCTGCCTAACATACAAAGCTATGTCAAACCCAGAGCTGTTGGACCTGATCCACTTAAAGAAATCCCAATCCCTCCGAGCTACACACTCTAGGGACCTAAACCTTGTCACCACAATAAACAGAACATGCCGGAGGGATAGATTCCTGTCCCAGAGACTTCCCATACTCTGGAATAAACTACCTATCTATATCAAACAAAGCTCCTCATTAGTACTCTTCAAGAAAAATCTTGATGATTGGATGGGAAATAGGAAATTCACCCCGGGGATCACTTCTGTGGCTCTGCTCGACAGTGGCACAGGAAAATAATTTTCTTGGGTGGCAAAAGCCAGAGTAGCTTTTTGGCTGGGCTTGTATAGGCCCTAGGGACGATAGCGTAGTACCTACCTATGAACCTATGAACAACAGGAATGACTAGAAGGCTTATGGACACTCTTGTAAATAGTTATTTTCTTTGTTTCTGCATTTATACGATAAGGTTTTTTCTTACTTTTAAATATGTATGCACAGTTCTTATTACAAATTTTGTAGTGATTATGTTTTATGCAGTGGCGGCTGGTGACTTCAAATCAAAGGGGGGCTGCAGGAGATAGCCGAATGGGTGGGGTCAATGGGAAGAGGTGCAGACAACTAGAAAAAGGAGGAGCTATGCTCAAAACCACAAAAACTAAACATTAATTAAATATGCTGCCCTGTGTGCCAAACCCTAATTAAGAATCAAGACAAATGAAGTGTAAAAGAATAAAAATATTTCAATGCATTGGCTGCTTGACAGCTTACTTAATATCTAGATGGAAACAAAAAGGTTGTGAGGCATGAAAAAATAAATTACTTTTTAAATACATTACTGGAATGCCAGTCAAAATCAAGTATAAGGAAAACATGCAGCACTCAGCTCAAACCGCTTCTCCTTGCACTGCATTATAATTTATATTCAGCTTTATTAAAGTACCAAGTAACATGCTGAAAGTAGCAATCTCTGTGATACCCCCACTTGTAAAAATGTTTATCCAAAAAAAACCTGCTGCCTGACAACTATCTACTTGTTTCATGGAGAAAACATGATCAAAGTAAAAAATGAAAAGCAAACAAGCTCAAGATACATTGCTTAAAGGATTATTATACAGGTTATGGACCAAACATGAATGGCATTCTGTTTAGTTTACGGGTAAAGCCCTCAGAGATCACTGGAAGTCTCCAACAAGTGTAATGAGCTTCTTAAAATAATGTAATCCTGTCCTTTATTACAAATACTGTCATATGCATTTCAATACCCAATGCTTATACATTATCTAGTTAAATATTCTCTGCATGTCAACAACAGAAAGGCTTCAATGTTGGCAATTATTTAACAGTATGCTTATTAAAGCTTACTTGCATTTTATGATCTCAGACAAGCTTACCTGATGATTATTAAAGTATAGCTACTTAAAACACAGAGCAACAGGCACTTTCTGAGTAATAAGCATAAATCAACTGTACAAAAATATGACAGAAACCAGACCATTCTGCAAAATCAAGAACAGACGAAAAGCCACTGTAGTACTTGTGTCTACCTTGGATGGGGGGATACCATGCACATTTACCCTGCATGGGGGGATACCCTGCACATTTACACTGCACAACTGCTCCTTGCCTTGCTTGGACACATCCAGAGTCGCTACACGGGGGAGTGGGGGTGCAACAAGTATGTCACAATTTGAAATGTCTCTGGCTGACTGATGGCTCCGACACATTTGTCATACCTCACCGTCAGAGCAAAGCCATACATAGAAGTGGGACAAAGGCCCAAAAATAAAGACAATTTTTAAATATTGGTTTTATAAACTTAGAAAGATAATAGAATAGTAGGTCTTGTATTAGTATGAATTTTCTGAAGGATATGAAATCTGAAACTCAAAAGTCTGTCATTTTTTAACTTCAGTCTTTAATGATTTACCACTAATTTGCCAAAAAAACAATTTTATGAAAAATGGACCAAAAATGTGATGCAAAAATATAAAATAGCCACACAATATAGCTGGGAACCTGTCAAAGAAGGGACATTTTTTTTAATAATAGTACTGCTAACTTGAGCAGCTGACAAAATAAAAGAATTTACATACATTTCTGAAATAAAAGTAATCTATAACTCTGATTATTACAGTTATTTCTAAATTGTAAACCCTCCATGTTTTCTTCCAAAATTGCTATTTTGTGGAGGGATTATTAGGGGAAGAGCAACATTTTGAGCCAAATTCGGGGACAGTTGAGAGGTTTGGCTATGCCTAATTCTATAAAGCAATTTATTTATATGTACCTCTCAACCTGTTAATGCAATAAATCTGGACAAGGCCAAATATATTGGGGGAACATAAACAGTACTAAAAATTGCTCTTGTATAAACTGAGACAGCTGATAGAACAGGTCTTACTTCAGCATGCATTTTTCTGAAGGTTATGAAGTCTGAAACAGTGTCAGGTTTGTGGCATGCACTGTGATGGCAGGACAGGTAGCTTTCATCCTTCTAAGTTGGGAACTGCTGGTTTTGAAAAGATGTGGGCCCCCCATTTTTGGTCGTATAACTAGTAGACCAATTCTGTTTAGTTGTATAACACTGAGCTATCCCATTTCTGTAATCATTTAAATCTCTCTCCAGTTTCTTAACTTTTCTTTCCATAATTCTAAGACAATACTGGTCAACTTCATAAAAAACATTGTTATAATCTTTCTTGATTCTAGAAAAATAAATATCAGTATTAATAGAGTCATTAAGCATACTTAATTCTTCTAACAAAGTGTCCGCTTTCTTTTCATAGTCTTTTACCATCAGATGTAGCATTTCAAGTCCCGTACAGTCAAATAACTCAGAAATCTCTTTGTGGAGATCTGAGCCTACAATTGCATTATTCGGAAACGTATTGATCCGAAGGCCTCTAGGTACCCTCTTAACCTTAATGCATTCCTGTAAGTAATCAATTTCAAGTTTTGCTGCTTTAAAAGAGTACAGTTTATCACTGAACACTGAAAAGTCAGAGTCTATCTTGTTACTAATGGGAGCATTATTGTGCACAGTACCTGTAGAAAAGGCAAACTGTTTGTTGGACCAGACATCAAAATTAAAGGATTTCTGCATGTTCTCGGTTGTAGGAATACCCATTTGTTGCTGAGATGAAAAATCTTTTCTGTGTGAAGTACTAGGCTGTTGCTCCAAAACGCCAGAGAAAGGTGGTTCACTAAAAGTCTTGTCAGATCTGTTCGCGCCAAATTGCTCCTGGTTTGCAGCAATTCTGCCGCCGGAGTTAACATTACTATCCTTAATAGAGTTGGATAGTTGTGTAAGTAGCTGTATAACTTGCCAGAATTCGGACCTGGTAACTGGAACATCATCTGCTGAGTCGCTGAGTATAAGCGGTGTTCCCAAAAAGTCGGAAACTTCAGTGCCTTCTGCCATGACAAACACCAAACGCTGAAAAAACGAACTAAGTCCCACAAAACAAGGAAGATGTATGCACAAGCACTGAAGCCCAATAAACTCTTCTTCACTGGAACAAATACGCCTCAGTTGGAAAGCAACGTTCTTTCATTATTTTACCAAAAGGTTTAAAGATGCACGAACAGACAATAACATCAAAACACAGATAAATCCAAATGGAAGCCAAAGTAAATCAAGCGCTTTCACCCGTTACCATGACGGGCTTTTTCAAGATGAACCACCTAGAAAACCTTGTGTGCTTATATGCAGGCTTTAAAATCAATTATTCAATTAAAATAACGTACCAAATCAGATTATATCAATCCAAAATGCAAGGCTTTGCTTTTTGCTTAAGTTGATGTAGAAACAGTAACCTGATCTCTACCACGATGTAAAAAAGGCACACTTGAAAATCCAAAAGGCAGTAAGCAAATATTAAAATAGCAAATATTAGAATAGCACACTTGTAGTTAAAAGTCCATGAAGCAGTCAAACAACGTAGCAAAATTGTAGTAAAAAGCTCCTTTAATCCAAAAAATAGTGGGTAACGGTAAGCGCTTTCGCGTGGGTGCAACCACGCTTCCTCAGACAAAGAAAAACCCCACATACACTGTTTAAATAGCATAAACTAAAATCTAAATTATGTCAATTAAACTGTGTCAATTAAACTAATTGGCAACGAGTGTTTTAAAGGAAAAGTAACCCAACTAGCATCAATCTAACAACTATACAGCAATATAAAATACAGAACATAACTATGCAAAATTACAGACATCCAATTTCAAGACCGTTTCCAAAGACATATCATCTGTAAAAATTATATCATCTGTAAAAATTAATTAAACAACAGGGAGTAGGACAAAGAAAAACAAAGAAAAACAAATGCAGGAGATGAGTATCAACTGCAAGTTAGCGTGAAGCTGAACAAACCAATAAAGGTGCTACTGAAACATAATTTCTTTTTCTGTATTCCCCAAATACATCTTTACAGATATAAATTTCCAAACCATTTAATGGTAAAATAAAAATGAGATGTTGATAAACAGTAATTATTTTTGCAACAAATAAAAAATAAAAGATATGTATATATATAGTTTAATTAGTCAAAAAAATGCAGTTTGACAACAGTAACATGTTACGAGGAGCCAAGTAACTCAAATATATCTAAAATTAAAATCAGACTGATCAGTCTAAACACTGGACTGTAAATATAGGCAATAAAGCTTGTGCTTAGCAAATGATATAAACGTGCTGGCTAATAGAAGCATTATAAGCAAAATTGTAAGTAAAATTGTGTATATAACATACCGCTGCTAAGTATGGTGTCCGTTCAGTTAAAGACGAATGCTGGCAATACAGCTTCCAATTAACACTAAGCATGTCTTTTTAGGGCAGCTTACTGACACAAGGCAACAAGCAAAACAGCCTTGTCGGTCTAGAAACTAGATCGTAAAAAACTTATGCTAGCAAAAGATATAAACGTACTAGCTGTCAAAAACATTATAAACAAAACTGTTTATAAAAAAGTGTGTTTGCAACATACCGCTACTAAGTATGAATTCCGTTCTTTTAAAGGCGAATGCTTGCAATACAGCCGCCAATTAACACTAAATATATTTCTTCAGAGCAGTTTGCTACCACAAAGCAACGAATAAGTAATAAATGAATTATAAAAAATGCCTAACACATTATTTATACCTAGAGAACTCTATATATATATATAAATGTTAAGAGTATCTATCTAGTATCATTGTTGTAATATAAAAAAGATACATATAAAGATATACTATGATAAAATACTTCATGGATAATATACATAAATAAAACATAAATAAGAATAAAAATATAAATGAAGATGATATATGTAAATGTACTTGATATCAGTAGCTATGAGTTATGAAAACATATACATAAAATAAATTTTATATTTAAATTAATATTTAAATTTATCACATATTCATACCATTTTAACATAGGAATCAAGAAATATGTATAAATAAAAAATTTTTTATACTATAGCCATAATATTCCAATTTCAGAAAAATGCATAAAGAATTGGAAGAATAAAAGTTTTGAAAAATAAAAAATATCCAAAAAATATGTAATGAAATTTAGAACTATAGACTATAAATCAGAAATATATATATATATAAACTAACTTATTAATTCATTTATTTATTTCCTATACATAATATTCAAATTTATTATTGCAAAATATGAAAAATGAAAATCTAAGATATTATAGAATAAAATATTGTGGACTTACAGTCATTTTATATTAACAGTTAATTTAACGTTTCCTAATATTCAAGATAGGCTTAATAGACACAAAAGTGTTAAGGCCAGGAAAATTGTGAGCATTAAACTTCAATATCCACCTAAGTTCTGCTAAGGCTAGACTATTAGAATCATCTCCCCCTCTAACATTTGAAGGCACCAATTCTAGTACTCTAAACAGAAATGTATGGTCTCTATGAGTTTTTATATGCTGTGCTAAAGCATTTGTATCTGATGCTTTCTTGATTTTGTAAAGATGATTATAAATACGATCAGCTAGTCTTCTTTTCATAAGCCCTACATAGAAAGCAGTGCATTTTATACAAGTAGCTAAGTAGACCAGATTTTTTGAGTTACAAGTAGCTGGTGTATTAAAACAAAAAGTAAAAGCCAGGGAAGGATGGGTAAATGTTATATCAGTACAGATGCTATTGCACCTATTACATTTACCACAAGGAATTGTCCCTACACTCAGTGTGGTATCTCTCAATATGGGTTTATTATCTTTGCACAATAATTGCTTCAAGTTAGGGCAGTTTTTATAAAGAAAAGTGGGATGATTACCTACTAAGCTGGATATACAAGTATCAGTCATTAAGATGTTCCAATTTCTACAAATGACTCTTTCAAGGCTCTTTACATCACTGGTGTATTTCGTGATATAGGGAATCCTGGATAGCTTTCCTGAATTCTCAGCCCTGTAAGAGTTGGACTTCTTAGGTGGATATAAATCTGGCTCTAAGGAATACAGAACTTCATTTTTAATAGAGTTAACTAGTTTAAAGTCATAACCTCTATTAAGAAAAAGATGTGTCATTTTGTTGATTTCTTGTTCAAGTGTTATTCTATCATGACACAATCTAGTCAATCTAATGAACTGGCTCTTGACAATACCAGGAAATGTGTGCCTTGGGTGCATGCTATTAAACTGAAGTAGTGTATTTGTCCAGGTTGGTTTTCTAAAGATGGAAGAAACTACTTTACCATGCTCATTTATAGTCAGAGAGACATCCAAAAAGTTAACACATTCCCTAGAAGCTTCCATTGTAAATCTAAGATATGTGGTGGTGGTTTCAAGAAACTGTAAGAATAATTTAAATTCATCCAGGGTACCCTCCCAAATTAGGAGGACATCATCCACAAACCGTCTGTAGAATATAATCTTCTTAAATACAGTACTATTGAAAAGGAATTCCTTTTCCCAGTTTAAAACTACCAGGTTTGCGTAGGTATTTGCACATGGGGTGCCCATAGATACACCCCATGTTTGCAAATACGATTGCCCATCAAAATTGAAAAGATTATTGTTAAGTACTAGGTCGAGTAATTGACAAATCAAAATTATTCTATCATTTGAAAAATCAGTGTCTCTGACTAACAATTATCTTATAGCTTCCAGCCCTAGATCATTGGGAATGGAAGTAAAGAGGTTTTTTACGTCAAGAGTTATAAGCAGATATTCCTTATTCATAATGTCAAGAGTCAAATCACTCAGGTTATCTAACAAATGATAAGTGTCTTTTAAAATAGATGAGACCCCATCTACTATTGGTCTAAGAAATTTCTCTAAGACGGTTGAAATTGTTGCAGTGACCCAATTGCCACCTGAAACAATGGGCCTAAGGGGTAAAGGTTTAACCTGTTTATGAATCTTAGGTAAGCCTTTTATTATAGGAACAGTTGGAAATTCTATAAATAAATAACTATAGAGTTCTGGGGATATCTGCCTACACATAAGCAAGTCATGTAAGGTGGCATGCACATTTGATACTATGAAATTTATGTCCTTTTGAGAAATATTCCTATAGATGTCTCCATCAGATAGCATACTAAGCATTAAAGAAGTATAATCAGCCTTGTTCATAATTATAGTACCACCCCCTTTATCAGCGGGTCTAAAAGTTAAATCTGAGACCTGTTTAAACTTCTTAAGGGAGGCCATTTCCTTGGTAGTTAAATTTACATAAGCAATCTTATTTTTGTGACTAGAGAATAAGGCATAAAAATCCTTTTCACAGGCTTTTAAAAGCATTCATTTTTTTGCTTAAGTTGTTTAAAGCAACATCGCATTTTCAGTATTCAATATTAACATATGCAATAAACGTGTTTTGACCAAAAGAACACTGAAGAATGCTTGCAAACCTTTTCTTTTTCAATCATTGGTATTGTACAACAAAGATCTAAACAGTGTACCAAGTAAAAACTGAATTTAAAAAATTTTTGAGGTTACAATAAATACCTGTCTAGGTTCTTTAGGTGTTTACATACCTCATGGTTGCCGTGATTTCTGAGTATTTGCTTCGTACAAATAACTAACATTAAAAAGTAACTACATATTAAAAAATTGTGTGCAATACTTTCTACTCTGCTGGTGTTAATCAATCTTATCAAAAGTATTGTAAATATTACCTTTATTATTGCTTACTTAACAAAAGTGTAATCTAGTGCTTTTATAGGGCTACGGATGTATTATAACAGTACATAACCTGTAGTAAAGTTGTACGCTTACAAAACTAGTTTTTATTGTTTCGAATTTGAATAATAAAATTGATGTCGATTGAATGAATAAATATTGTTGAAATACATATTATAAAATAGATGTTTTAAAATGATGATCCGTTTAAAATAGTAAATACATGTATACAATTACTCTTAATAATGAAAAATCTGATTAGTAGAATAGCGAAGCATGAAAAAGCAACGTTGGATACCTGTTGTTTCACATTGCTTAATCCCACCATCTACGGAATATTTCCTATATTTTATTAAAGCATCACTATATAAAGATAAAAAGCCAAATGTTGATTGTGATATTACTAAGGAATTCATAGTAATAATTAACCACTGCATAAACAACGTGTAGATTGTTTCATGTTGTTTAAATATACATTGTTTTTTTTTTTAATATACGTTGTTTATTTTAGGGTAATTTGATATCTATATAATTCATATATATTGCTAATTAAATTCCAAATGATATTATAATTCTGTGGACATTAATTAAATAAATAAATAAATATATAAATAAATGGTGTTATTTATTAATTATAAATACTTATAAAAATGTTTTAAAATGTAAAAATATTTAATACTGTAAGTAGTGAAAGCATGCAGTGTTCAATTTTTCAAAGATATCATTTGAAAACAATAATCTTGTTGAATGGGGTGACTCAAACCAGTTAGCCACCAAGAATAGAAGAACACTACCGTATTGTAATTGGTGGTAATCACCCAAAAAGTGACCAAAAAAATTTTTTTATTATCATAAAAAGCAACATACCCTAGTGGTTACAAGTTGTTTAACAAGCTTAGATGTTATTTATGCCAGTCATCTATTAAATGTACTATACTAAAATTCCTAAAAATTCATTGTAATTGTAATTATAACTTTGCCCTTCTTAATTTAAGGAGACTAGTGATACTAATAGCTTCGTTTAGTCCCGGAGGTTTAGATGCATTTAATCTTAGCTGCCAATTTAACTCTTTAAATTCTATAGAGGTTTCCCAATCGCCCCCTCTAGGATTAAGAGAAACCTGCTCAATGACTAAAAATGTTAGTGTCATCTTAGGGCAATTAGTGAGATGTTTAAAAAATGCGTTTGTCTCTTTCTTTTTTCGAATATCATAGAGATGTTCGTAAATCCTTTTACGCAACGTTCTCTCTGATTTGCCCACATAAAAACTCTCACATTCTTGGCAGACCCCTAAATAAATAATACCCTTTGAGCCACAGTTACAATAACCTGTTGGCTTTAAGGTAAATTTCCTGGACTAAATATAGTACGTATTAGACTCCATGATAGAAGGACATTGTTTACAACTATTGCATTTGTAAGTACCAACCTTGCCACGTTTATTAACAAGTTGTGGTGGTGGTTGTCTTTCAAACATGTTTTTCAAATTAATATTTCTTGCATTTACAAAAATTGGCCTTTCCGGTATCCATTTCTTTGTATCTTCATTTGTAGTTAAAATAGGCCAAAATTTGGTAACCAGATTTTTAATTTTGTTAGTGTCATTGTTAAAAGTACAACTAAAAATAGTATGGGGAGCTGGGGTATTGATTCTAACATCAGGTGTTGAGTTTGATAATGGAACTGGTACTGTACCTGTACCTAACAATGGACTGTATATGTCAGTCCTTTTTTGTAAAACTTCTTGGTGCATTTTTTCTATTAATGTCAAGGGTAGCCTCTTTCTAAAAATAACTTCATCAACATTTGAGCTTCATCAGAGAACTTCTTATCAGTATTACACATTCTAGAAGCCCTAATAAATTGTCCTTTCACAATACCTTTCTTTTGAGAAAAGGGATGGGCACTACTAAAATGGAGATATGTATTGGAAAAAGTTGGTTTTCTGTAAATTGAAGACTCAAATGCTTGTAATTCCATGTTCTTAAATAATAACACATCCAAGTAATTCATCTGGTTCTCACTAACATTAGATGTAAATTTCAAAAAATTAGTAGTTTCATTTATATAAACCGAAAAGGCTTCCAGGCTCGTTTTACTACCTTCCCATAAAATACAAATGTCATCCAGGTACCTCTGGTAGTGTAGAATATTATTTTTCCATTGTGATGTAAATGCAAACTCATTTTCCCAATGGCAAAGAACAATGTTTGCATATGCTGAAGCACATGGTGAACCCATGGCAACCCCTTTGTTTTGTTTAAAAAACTCCCCATTAAAATAAATAAAATTGTTGTTTAAAATAATGTCCATAAAATCTGATAATAAATTGATAATATTGTTGTTAAAATTCGAAAATTTAGTTAAAATTTCATTAAACCATTGTATACCAGTGTCGTGTGGAATGCTAGGAAATAATTCTGTTACATCAATTGTAACTAAAAAGTCAACTTTAGAAAAGTAGTCCCCCTTAATGTTTTTCAGGAATTCCCAAGAGTCTTTACAAATGTGTTGCATTAATGCTATAGTCTTTTTGAGTGTAGCATCAACAAATTTACCTAGGGGTTCTGTTATGCTGCCTGAACCCGCAACAATGGGTCTAAATTTTAGTGGTTCCAACCCCTTATGTAACTTGGGGATCCCAAAAATTACTGGTGTAAGGGGTTTACTAACTATTAGAAAGTTGTAAAGTTTTTCATTAATAACACCTTGTAATAACATATCATATAAAATGTGTTTAATCCTAGCATATGCAATATTCAACTCATTTAATGAAAGGGTACTGTACTGTTCCGTGTCCTGGAGCATGTTGTGAATAACTTCTTCATATTCATTTTTGTACATTAAAATAACACCACCCCCTTTGTCCGGTTTCATTACACGTATCTGCTCATCCCTGAGCTGTTTGATAAGGGTGAAACAGTTCTGGGATAAGTTGTGTGTTGCAACGCTTTTTTTAGGTAGATTTCTTATTTCAGCTTCTACCAACTCTTCAAAGATTTTTATAACAGGATGTGGGGGTGGGTTGAAAGTACTTGATCTACTAACTAGATCTTTTGGAAAATTTTTACCTTTGAAAAAGATGTCCAAATTTAGCTGTCTTGTAAACAATTTAAGTTCTAAAATAGTTTTTGTGGTGTCTATACATTTAGAAGGAACAAAATGAAAACCCTTTGTGAATAGGTCAAAGTGTGTGTCATTCACTGGGTTTTCTGTGAAATTAAAAATAGTAAAATTATTTTTAGTTTCCATTAAACATGGAGAAGAATGCGCTTGAAATATAATGTTCTCATTTGGGAACACCATCATCTGCGCTGTTTCCCCCACGCTTGCTGGTTCTGGAACTGTGCTCTGTTCCCTTGCCTGCGTTGGGGAAACTGAAAAATCTGGTTGTCGTCATTTTTGGGGGTGCTATTATTTATGTTATTGTTACTAATATGCTTCTGGGCTAGTCGTTCACTACGTCTTAGAGTTTCCACCAAAGGCATGCCATCATTTTGGTTTTGAAAAGATGTGGGCCCCCCATTTTTGGTCGTATATCTAGTAGACCAATTCTGTTTAGTTGTATAACACTGAGCTATCCCATTTCTGTAATCATTTAAATCTCTCTCCAGTTTCTTAACTTTTCTTTCCATAATTCTAAGACAATACTGGTCAACTTCATAAAAAACATTGTTATAATCTTTCTTGATTCTAGAAAAAGAAATATCAGTATTAATAGAGTCATTAAGCATACTTAATTCTTCTAACAAAGTGTCCGCTTTCTTTTCATAGTCTTTTACCATCAGATGTAGCATTTCAAGTCCCGTACAGTCAAATAACTCAGAAATCTCTTTGTGGAGATCTGAGCCTACAATTGCGTTATTCGGAAACTTATTGATCCGAAGGCCTCTAGGTACCCTCTTAACCTTAATGCATTCCTGTAAGTAATCAATTTCAAGTTTTGCTGCTTTAAAAGAGTACAGTTTATCACTGAACACTGAAAAGTCAGAGTCTATCTTGTTACTAATGGGAGCATTATTGTGCACAGTACCTGTAGAAAAGGCAAACTGTTTGTTGGACCAGACATCAAAATTAAAGGATTTCTGCATGTTCTCGGTTGTAGGAATACCCATTTGTTGCTGAGATGAAAAATCTTTTCTGTGTGAAGTACTAGGCTGTTGCTCCAAAACGCCAGAGAAAGGTGGTTCACGTATAAAAGTCTTGTCAGATCTGTTCGCGCCAAATTCGTGCTCCTGGTTTGCAGCAATTCTGCCGCCGGAGTTAACATTACTATCCTTAATAGAGTTGGATAGTTGTGTAAGTAGCTGTATAACTTGCCATAATTCGGACCTGGTAACTGGAACATCATCTGCTGAGTCGCTGAGTATAAGCGGTGTTCCCAAAAAGTCGGAAACTTCAGTGCCTTCTGCCATGACAAACACCAAACGCTGAAAAAACAAACTAAGTCCCACAAAACAAGGAAGATGTATGCACAAGCATTGAAGCCCAATAAACTCTTCTTCACTGGAACAAATACGCCTCAGTTGGAAAGCAAAGTTCTTTTATTATTATACCAAAAGGTTTAAAGATGCACGAACAGACAATAACATCAAAACACAGATAAATCCAAATGGAAGCCAAAGTAAATCAAGCGCTTTCACCCGTTACCATGACGGGCTTTTTCAAGATGAACCACCTAGAAAACCTTGTGTGCTTATATGCAGGCTTTAAAATCAATTATTCAATTAAAATAACGTACCAAATCAGATTATATCAATCCAAAATGCAAGGCTTTGCTTTTTGCTTAAGTTGTTTAAAGCAACATCGCATTTTCAGTATTCAATATTAACATATGCAATAAACGTGTTTTGACCAAAAGAACACTGAAGAATGCTTGCAAACCTTTTCTTTTTCAATCATTGGTATTGTGCAACAAAGATCTAAACAGTGTACCAAGTAAAAACTGCATTTAAAAAATTTTTGAGGTTAAAATAAATACCTGTCTAGGTTCTTTAGGTGTTTACATACCTCGTGGTTGTCGTGATTTCTGAGTATTTGCTTCGTATAAATAACTAACATTAAAAAGTAACTACATATTAAAAAATTGTGTACAATACTTTCTACTCTGCTGGTATTAATCAATCTTATCAAAAGTATTGTAAATATTGCCTTTATTATTGCTTACTTAACAAAAGTGTAATCTAGTGCTTTTATAGGACTACGGATGTATTATAACAGTACATAACCTGTAGTAAAGTTGTACGCTTACGAAACTAGTTCTTATCGTTTTGAATCTGAATAATAAAATTGATGTCGATTAAATAAATAAATATTGTCGAAATACATATCATAAAATAGATGTTTTAAAATGAAGATCTGTTTAGAATAATAAATACATGTATACAATTACTCTTAATAATGAAAAATCTGATTAGTAGAATAGCGAAGCATGAAAAAGCAACGTTGGATACCTGTTGTTTCACATTGCTTAATCCCACCATCTACGGAATATTTCCTATATTTTATTAAAGCATCACTATATAAAGATAAAAAGCCAAATGTTGATTGTGATATTACTAAGGAATTCATAGTAATAATTAACCACTGCATAAACAATGTGTAGATTGTTTCATGTTGTTTAAATATACATTGTTTTTTTTTTAATATACGTTGTTTATTTTAGAGTAATTTGATATCTATATAATTCATATATATTGCTAATTAAATTCCAAATGATATTATAATTCTGTGGACATTAATTAAATAAATAAATAAATATATAAATAAATGGTGTTATTTATTAATTATAAATACTTATAAAAATGTTTTAAAATGTAAAAATATTTAATACTGTAAGTAGTGAAAGCATGCAGTGTTCAATTTTTCAAAGATATCATTTGAAAACAATAATCTTGTTGAATGGGGTGACTCAAACCAGTTAGCCACCAAGAATAGAAGAACACTACTACTTTGCTTTCCAACTGAGGCGTATTTGTTCCAGTGAAGAAGAGTTTATTGGGCTTCAGTGCTTGTGCATACATCTTCCATGTCCAAAGGTCAGTTGTCAATCTCCTCTCCGGTCCAGCTGGTGAATCTGGGAATCTTGAGGCAATGTTACAACTGCCTCATGTACACAGACAACCCTCTCCTCCTCTCAACAAATTCCAACACATGTGAGAGATGCAACCATATAGCCAAACTGGAGGCTAAGCTCTCTCAACTCAGTACTGGCATAACGAGTCAGGAGGAGAAGGAAACCACACTCACTACAATTCCAGTCTCACATAGACCTACCACGACAGCAAATCAAACACATAATCACACAAAAACATACTCGGAGGCTCTAAATAAAGATATGCCTAAGCAGCAGAGACCTCCAAAGCAGACACCCAAGCAACCGCTACCCCAAAACAAAACACATACAACACATATCTCACAAAGCCAGTGTGCCGAACAGTCACAGCCCTTAAGACTAAACAACACACCTGATACACTTGTAATAGGTGACTCTATCGTCAGGCACACTGACGTCCCGCTCACCAGGCTGAACAAGGAGAGGGTCACGGTGACCAGCCTGTCGGGCGCTAGGATCCGCCACATAACACAAGCACTCAGGTCACTCCAAGGCAAGTACAAATATGACTCAGTCATTGTCCATGCTGGTGTGAATGACCTGAGACGTACCTCACTGGACTACATGAAAAGAGACATAGAGGAGCTCTCTGAGCATGTAGCCCAGGCTGGTATGACCCTGACCTTGAGTAGCATCTTACCCTCACCAAGAATGATGCCACAATATGAAGACAAGATGATCAATTTCAACAATTGGCTTAAGTACTGGTGTCATTCAAAGGGGATCCAATGCCTGTCAGCTTGGGATGATATGCTCGACTAGCCACGATACTTCACTAGGGACAGCTTGCACCTGTCACCCCTAGGCTTTTGGATATTGGCAAAGGCTCTTGCTACCCCCATAGTGCCTTTTTTAGGCAAGGCTCAAAAAACAAACCCACCTCCATAGGTATCACAAGGGATAAGAAACTAAGAGTAATGCTACTCAACGCCAGAAGTCTAAACCTCAAGATGCATGCACTCGAAACTCTCCTTAGCATGTAGAACATTGATATCTGTGCAGTAACAGAAACCTGGTTCAGGGCTCCTGAGAGCACCCCAGCACTACCAGGTTATACCTCATACCATGCTTTTTGGCCCCAAAACTTGGACCGAACCACAAAAGGAGGGGGAGTATCGATATTCATAAAAGATACCCACACCTCCAGGTTGGTGGCAAAGCACGAAGCATCAGAGACTATCCATGTGCAACTAACAGTGGGTAAAACTGTCTTCCAGTTTATAGCCTGCTACAGGCCACCCTCCCAAACCCAGGAACCCCACTCGGCCTTCCTGAGAACACTGGAAAATATGAAGGTCTCTCCAAACACCATTATATTGGGCAACTTCAACTACCCAAACATAGACTGGGAGCATTACTCTAGCTCCAACACCCTAGCCAAAAGGTTCCTAGAATTTATAAACTCAAATGCTATGGAACAACTTGTTACCACTCCCACAAGAGGGGAAAACATACTGGACCTGATCATCACAAACATGGGGACTCTATGCTCCAGACCAGACGTGTATCCCTCACTGGTAAGAACAGACCATAATCTCACTGGATATTCACATCACGACCCCACCCCCTGCCCAGAAAACCACAGTGAAAAACTTCTCTAAAGCAAATTTCACACTCCTCAAAACCGAGGTGGAATCCTTCAAAGCCCCCGGGCCTGTGGAAAATACGGTCCAGACCACAGAATCCTTTATAAATGCATTCTATGAACACCTTCAGGAATGCATGGATCATGCGATCCCAAATAAAACCAAGACCCAATCCTCCAAAGGCAGACATCCTGTCTGGTGGACCCCAGCCACAAACAAACTATACAATAGAAGGAGGAAGCTACTAAATGATAGAGCAAAATCCTAAAAAGGGAAGGCATCACTGATCAGTATTAGCAAAAAACTACGGGCACTCATAAAATTGTCTAAGGCCAGCTTCAAGAGAAAAATTGCACAGGACACTAAGGATAATCACAAGGCTTTCTTTAGTTATGTTAGGAACCTGGGTGGGAATTCCCAGATATGCTCAGAATTAGTCCAAAATGACAAAAAATACACCGAACCCACAGACATTGCCAACATCCTAGCTGACAGGTTCAGCAAACTTCTCCCCTCCCCATCAAAGGGCAAATATCTATCCCAGCAGAGTGCTGCCCCTGACATCTCAGATGCTCAGGTAAGAGCCGCCCTCTCCAAAGCAAAAACACAGCATCAATGGGACCAGACGGTGTCCCGGCTGCATCCTACATGAACTCCAAGAAGAGCTAAACCCAAACATAAAACTACTGTTCAATCTCAGCCTTACTACAGGATATGTGCCCAAAGAGTGGCGTGACAGCAACAGTGGTCCCTCTCCATAAAGGTGGTGCCTCAACGGATCCTGGAAACTATTGCCCCATAAGCCTGACTAGCTTGGTCTGCAAAGCTATGGAAAGGATCATCATGGACCTCATAAATAAAGATATTGGGGACCTACAGACACTGGATCCTACCCAGTTCTGCTTTGTTAAGGGCAGATCCTGCCTCTTAAACCTGGTTGATTTCTTTGAAACAGTCACCAAGGCCATTGACGAGGGAAGGTGGTCCACACAGCCTACCTGGACCTCGCAAAAGCCTTCGATGCAATACCCCACTCGGGCATTATAGATAAGCTCACCAGCTTAAATATAAACCCCTATGTCACTAGATGGATTGCAAACTGGCT
The DNA here is from genome assembly GCF_019279795.1 of Protopterus annectens. Lineage (NCBI taxonomy): Eukaryota > Metazoa > Chordata > Ceratodontiformes > Protopteridae > Protopterus > Protopterus annectens. Next base: position 1,079,560,242 of record NC_056727.1, on the reverse strand, counting down.
CAAGGACAGAACCCACATGGTTAGAATTGCTGGAGCCATGTCAGACTCCAAACCAGTTACAAGTGGTGTCCCACAAGGCTCAGTCCTGGGACCTCTCTTGTTCGGTATATATTTCTCGGAGGTACAGGCCAACACAGAAGGACTGTGGCTGACCAAGTTTGCAGATGACTGCAAACTGGGCGCCATAATCGACTCTCCAGCTGACAAAAGCATCCTCCAAAAGGGCCTCATAGAAACAGACAACTGGTGCCAGAGCCATGGCCTCAAGCTAAATGCCAAAAAGTGTATAGTCATCCCTTTGGCAAAACAAAGTGCCCACAAATTACCACATAGGTGGTAATCCATTAAGTACAGAAGAAGTAATTAGGGACCTGGGGACCCAAGTTGATAGCAATCTCTCATTTGACAACCACGTGGACAAAGTGGTTAGAAAACATTTTATATAGCCCACCTAATCATGAAGGGATTCACATCTAGATCAGGGGAGGTCATTGTGCCTCTTTACTCATCCCTCATCAGGCCCATAATTGAGTACAATGCCCTTTTTGGGATGTACCTTACCAGACACCTGCAGCAACTGGAAAGACCCCAAAAGTACCTTACCAAGAGGATCAAAGGGCTCAAACAGATGCCATATGCTGCCCGGTTAAAGAAACTCCAGCTCTACTCAGTGGCATACTGCCTGTTCAGAGGCGATCTGTGCCTGATGTATAAAGCCATGTCCAACCCAGAATTAATGGACATGCTGCACCTCAGAAAATCCAAATCCTATTGAGCTATGCGCTCGAGAGACTTGAACCTCAGCACTGAAATAAATAGGACATGCTGGAGGGACAGATTCATAACCCAGAGGCTCCCTTCACTCTGGAATAAAATCCCAGTCCAGGTTAGGCAGAGTCCCTCATTGACTCTCTTCAAGAGGAATCTTGATGAGTGGATGGGAGATCTTAGGTTTACCCCGGGTATCACTTCTGTGCCACTGTTAGACAGAGGCACAGTATACTAACCTCGAAAAAGGGCATTGCAAAATAAATTTAAAATGGGTGGCGAAAGCCAAACACATTCTGGCTAGGCTTATAAATGCCCTAGGGCAGATAGCCTAGTATGAACCTATGAACCTATGAACCTATTAGTGACTTAATTCCTAAATGATATTCCAGAAAACCACAAATATTATGAGGAACAAACCAAAAATAAGAAGCAAAAATCTATTCATTCTGTGAAAATCTGGACAGTTGGGAGGTATAGTTCAGCTGGGGCTGTCTTTGGGTTTGCTGCCCTTCCCCCCTCACAAAATCATGATCGAATGGAGCCCTCCCCCCCTGCAGCCATTCCAATGATCCATTACTTGTCTATATCACTCCATTTACCATAAACACTAATGTGCATACTGCTTTACTTCTATGATGATCTGGATTTCATTTGAAAGTTTTATTTTGCATTTTACAGCACAAACGCTAAGACATCCGCTAAACAAAGCAATGCAGTCTCACAATGAAAACAGGCTTAGCATTAAAAACTTCTCTGCCCTTGAAACGCACGTTCAATGAAACAGCATTGAAACCCACATTCAAAGAAAATACATTTTGCCAGTGGCAGATAAAGATTAACTTTGGGCTGTTTTCAAATCATAGGCTCCTTGCACATGAAACATACATGTGCTCTTTGATACACCTTCCTGATTCTACTAAATTATATTCCTTGTATAATACAGTACAGTTGTTAGACGGCATTTTAAATTTATTGTTTTGAACATTTTTCCAGTAAACAATTAAACAAAATGCATGCACCAATGACAAAACTACCTAATTCAGAACATTTCCATCATAAAAGCCTACTCAACCTTCTACAGTCCACCAGTATCAGTAAATATGCACAATCTCTGAAGTAGTAAAAGTCATCTAAATAATTCCACATTAAAGAAATCTGTAACAATGAAGAGGTTGCTGCTAGCAAACAACTTTATATGTCACTGTTTATTCATCTACAAATAAAGTGCCTGTTGCCCTTGAGGAATAAATTGCCTATGTTGCATGCATTAAAAAAAAAATAAAAATAAGCTAGTAATATCGCAATAGGGACTGTATGGCAAACTGATAACAGGTTCATAGTTACTACTCTAGGTATCTTTGCCAAAAAGACTGCAGCATCCAACCACTTTACAACACAGTACAGTATCAGCAATGCATCTACTGTGGGAGTAGAACCCACAGCCTTCTGCAGCAAAAGCAAGTACACTACCTGTTGTGCTATTAATGCAAGCAAACTCAGAATAAGCAGCACTAAAGTTTTGTTCCCCTGCAGCTCTCAGCTCCTTGTAAAATCTACTCGACATGCAGTTGTATCTCTGAACTTTGCAGCACAAGAAATCTGGAAAAAGCCAAAATTTATTTGGGGGGGGGGGGGAACAACCAGGGACACATTTTAAACATTCCTTGTATAATGTTGGAAAGTTGCTAGAACAAAATGTTGTGTTACCACCATACATTTCACTGCCACGTCTTTAACCCAGGGGACCCTGTGCAAAACAGTCAGAGAAACATACCACCATGCCAAATCCGCTGTTTTGTAAAAGAGAGGAAGATGAACTTAAATGGATACCATTTAGTGAATTCAGTTCTCAGCATAGCTGTCAACCTCTTGGCACAAAACACCTGAACAAAGCCAGTAATGGGGGGGGGGGAATACAGCCCCTAAACATTCAGTGAATTCAGTTCTCACTATAGCTCTCAACCTCTTAGCAAAAAACATGTGGACAAAGCCAGTAATGGGGAGGGAAAACAGCCCCCAAACATTCAATGAATACAGTTCTCACCATAGATAACTCTCAACCTTAGCACAAATACCTGGACAAAGCCAATAATGGGGAAATACAGTCCCAAAAATAGGGACACATTTCAAATATCCATGTTATAAACTTAGACAACTGCTAGAACAATTTTGTGTTACCATGTACTTTCTGAAGAATATGAAGTCTGAAATTCAAATGCCTATTATTTTTTAAACTTTTAACCAGGAAACTAGACTGACTTGGAACAAAAGACAATTTTCAGCAGAGTAGAGAGAAATGCCAATCACATCTTTGCAAGTAAGAAGAACATGCAGACATCACAGCCCAAGAATCAAACCAGAGAACCTGTAGCTGGTAGGCAACAATGCTACCAGTGCACCACTACACTACAGACTTTGCAAGGAAACATATAGATACAGAAACCACAGATTTTATGAGGAACAGAACAAATATGAGGCAAAAAACTGCAAGTTTTTTTTAGAAATGGTGGTGGATAGGGGATTCAGGTCCTTGCCACCTGCATCCAAGGTACAGGGTTCAAGCCTGAGTCTCTATCCACACACACACACACACACACACACACACACACACACACACACACACACACACACCTCCAGCAAAACGACCTAAACTCCTCCAGCCAGCAAAACGACCTAAACTCCTCCAGCCAGCAAAACGACCTAAACTCCTCCAGCCAGCAAAACGACCTAAACTCCTCCAGCCAGCAAAACGACCTAAACTCCTCCAGCCAGCAAAATGACCTAAACTCCTCCAGCCAGCAAAACGACCTAAACTCCTCCAGCCAGCAAAACGACCTAAACTCCTCCAGCCAGCAAAACGACCTAAACTCCTCCAGCCAGCAAAACGACCTAAACTCCTCCAGCCAGCAAAACGACCTAAACTCCTCCAGCCAGCAAAACGACCTAAACTCCTCCAGCCAGCAAAACGACCTAAACTCCTCCAGCCAGCAAAACGACCTAAACTCCTCCAGCCAGCAAAACGACCTAAACTCCTCCAGCCAGCAAAAGCGACCTAAACTCCTCCAGCCAGCAAAAGCGACCTAAACTCCTCCAGCCAGCAAAACGACCTAAACTCCTCCAGCCAGCAAAACGACCTAAACTCCTCCAGCCAGCAAAACGACCTAAACTCCTCCAGCCAGTAAAACGACCTAAACTCCTCCAGCCAGCAAAACGACCTGAAGCAACACACACACTCAGTTACCTGATGTATGTCCAATCCAGCGACCTGTAGCAGCAAGCAAAATCCACCCGTGACATGGAGCAATCCAGCCAGCAACCAAAACCTGCTACACCTACTTCCTGAATGAACCCGCGCAATGAAAGTCCCGTGAGAGCAGCTCACCTCTCTCAGTCCTTATTGGATCTGCCTGCAGCCGAAGCAGTCCGGACCTCCTCTTCTGTGCGGTCGTCCCTGCACTGATTCCTGGGTGCACCTACTTCCTGAATGAACCCGCGCAATGAAAGTCCCGTGAGAGCAGCTCACCTCTCTCAGTCCTTATTGGATCTGCCTGCAGCCGAAGCAGTCCGGACCTCCTCTTCTGTGCGGTCGTCCCTGCACTGATTCCTGGGTGCATTTGCAGCAATGATTGCTGGGTACCTGTGTTTCTCTATCCGGACTGCAGTCTAGACTCGTGTTTTTTTTTTTTCTGTTTGTTTTTTAGTTTTACAGATTTTTCTTTTTTTTTTTTCTAGGTGGGAGGGCTACAGTCCGGCAGTCCGATACCACGAGCCGCCCCTGGTTTTATGAGAATTTAATAAAAACATTTAAAAAATGTGAAGGGGACATAAAATACATCATCACAGGAGAAATAAGTATACCTTGCCTATTTTTATCTAAATTAGATAAATAATGGGGTCTAAATTACAAGACCGAAGATGGGTTCTTTTGAATGCATCTTGGTCGAATATAAAAGGCTGAAAATGCAAAATATCGAAGCAGCTGTTAAGCGAATTCTTTCTCTGGGAAAGAATTTGCTTGGCCTCTTCAGTACTTTGCTGTTTTTGGAACTGTAGTGCGGTCTTGGAGTTGGTATATTTAAGTAGGGGGGGGTGTAATGTTTGAAATTGTTTTTTAATTTTTTTTTTTTTATTGGAACAGTGATTTTTTTTTTCCCTTGAAAAAAATCACTGTTCTGACACTTTGACATTGTAAGCTTCCACTTACATAGAGTCAATTAATCACTGTTCACTTTTTTAAGCGTTCGGTGATGTAATATTGACCCAAATAATGTAGTAAAAGGTGATTTATTTTCATTTGTCTAAATGCTCTTATTCGGTGTTCTTTATTACGCTTCATGTTTAATCTAGCTTTCTATTTGGCTTTCCCTACTGTTATATTTTCTTCATTTGTTAATATTGTCTCATAAATAAGGGCAAGTATTTTTATTGCAGAATATCCAACTTTGATACAATATAGTAGTTGTATATTTTATGAAACAATATTCGCTAAAGAGGGTTTGCTAAAATAGTACATATAAAAATAACTTACTAGGCTATGATGTTTGTTACCTAAGACTGGGTACACATCTAACCAGGTAAAATTCTAACAAAAGGACAGCTAGTCTGGATAAAGGAAGAAAAAACACAAATTTTATCTGTGAGCCAAGGAGCAAGTTAAATAGTTTTATTTATTTATTTATTTATTTATTTACATTTGTTGACCGGGAGTGTCCGACTGGACGTAGGTCCATTTTCAGAGGAGGCCCGGGGAGAAAAGCTCCACAGTTAAAATAAACAGACAGTAGTTACATTGGATTACATAGCAATTAACAATTTAACATAGCAATTGCTTACAACATATTTACAGATGAAGAACATAGTACATCAGTAGACAACTAGAATATTTATCTGTGAAGTACATAACAGACATTAACAAATGTTACAATAAGAAGTTCCTGCTGTATAAGTACTAGGCTTATGAGCATCTGAGCTTGCTATAATCAAGGTAGTTAGTGGAGTGAAAAGAAAGGTATTGGTTGGATGGGGTGGGTGATATTAGAGTGGGAGTTGCAAGGGCATAGCCAGCATGTTTTTAGGTCCGCTTTTAGTAAAGTTTTGAAGTGGGTGCATGATGGTATGGAGGTAATTGTGGGTGGGAGGGAGTTCCATAATTTGGCTATGGTGCAAGAGAATAGTGCTGTAAGTGATTTTTGTTGCTGGATCTTAGTGGTCTGGTGGTGCGATAGGGTTGGAGTAGATACTGGAGGGAAGGGACATTTAGTGGATTGTTTACTAGTTTGTGGGCGAGTGAGAGTTGATACCACTGAAGGAGGTGAGGGAGTTCAAGTCAGCCCATTTCAGCAAGTGAGAGACAGTGATGACTACAGTAGGATGCCCCTGTGACGAATTTGGCGATTTTGTTGTAGCAGGTCTCTAGCTTGTTTAGATCACATTGCCTTAGGTTGTTATATACTGGAGAGGCATAAAGTAGGGTGGAGATAAGGTGGGAATTTGCTATTGAAATCTTTGCTGCTTTGGTGAGAAGTTGCTTATTTCTGTATAACGCTCCTAGTTTTTTGTGGACTTTTTTTATGGTCATGGATATGTGAATGTCAAATTTTAGCTTATTGTCTATTTCCATTCCTAGCAATTTGGTGTGTTCAGCTGGGTATATAGTGGTGTTGTCTTTTGCTGTGATGTTAAAGTGAGAGTTGTTTTGAGTATGTTTGGTGGGTTGGAAGATGAGTAGTTTAGTTTTGTTTGGGTCGAGTATTAATTGGGCATCGGATAACCAAGTTTCAACAGAGGAAAAGGTTTCCTGTGTGACTTTTTGCAGTTTGGGTAGGGACTGGGCTGAGCAGATGATGGTTGAGTCATCTGCGTATTGTATGAGTGTGCCATGTTTGGTGGCAGAGGCTAGATTATTGGTGTAAACAGAGAAGAGTAGGGGTCCAAGGATGGATCCTTGGGGAACCCGTATGGAGACAGGTAGTTGGGGAGATATGTCATTCTGCCATACAATGGATTGTGGCGGTCAGACAGGTAACTCTGAAACCAGTTGGTGACTGATTGAGACAAGGATAGGTTATTGAGGACAGAGATAAGTTGTTTGTGTGGGACCATGTCAAATGCTTTAGATAGGTCTAGGAAAGTAGCAGAGGAGAGATAGCCATTGTTTTTATGCTGAAGGATAGTGTTAGTAAAGGAGAGTAAAGCAGTGGTGGTGCTATGGTTTGGTCGGAAACCATGCTGAGTATTGGAAAGGAGGTTGTTAGTAAGGAGGTAGTCTGAGACCTGAGAGTGTATGCATCTCTCTAGTATTTTGCAGAGTGGAGAGAGAATAGCTATGGGGTGGTAATTGGTTAGTTCTGTGGAGGGTCTGCCTTTGTGGAGGGGAAATATATGTGATACTTTCCACAGTGTGGGAACGTAACTTTCTGATGGAGATCGGTTAATCAAGATGGATACTGGGTAGGCCAGAGCATTAGCTGCGATTTGCAGGTATTCACTTGGGAGGTTGTCTGCTGCTAATTTGGTGGGTTTAAGTTTAGTTAAGAGTTTTTTTATGTTGGAGGTAGGTACAGGAGAAAAAGAGAAGGCAGTGGGGAGATTACTAGTTGAAAGTGTGGGTTGGAGGGGAGGGGGTTGTGTTGTTTAACTAGTGATAGTTTGGTTTGTGTGAAGTGTGTGTTGAATGAGGTAGCAGTATTTTCTGAGGAGTGAGGGATGTTAGGAGGAGGGGTACTGACTTTAACTGGGTGGAGGATGGAGTTTATGGAGGACCAGAATTGTTTGGGGCTGTGTTGTGACGAGTCTAGGGCAGACTGGTAGTATTGCAATTTGTCCTGATTTATTAGCTTTTTGACTCTATTGCATAGTTCTAGGAATTTCTGTCTAGTTGAGTTCATGGAAACTTAAGTTTCCATGAGTGAAAAGTAGCTACTGTAATGGGATATCTTTACTGTTTAAACATTTTGTATTATCAAAACTTTGTACTATTTTCCATGGAGATCTTGAGGATACCCATAAAATAACAACTCTAGGTACTGAGCCAATCAGCTTCAGTGTTGGTAGAAATAATTGATTTTGCAAGGAAAAACTTAACATAAGAAGGGAAAACATCTTGACCATGATTACAGCATCTAAAAGATAGACATAGTTTGCAGTATCTGAATCCATTTTGTCTTTGATTATAGTTTTTACATTTAAATTTTTTCTCATTGCTTCCCAATAGTTTGTCAATATGGACATGCATAATCAATATCTAAAAATATGAAAATATCAATAATAGCTATGTCATCTATTGCTTTTATTAACTGTGGATGTTATGTAGATGATACTATGTATGTTGTATATTTTTCATAGTCAGCATGATAACCAAGTCAATGTTTTTGAAATTTTGAAAATATTTTATATTATGGTGAAACATTTTTGGTAGCTCACTGAACTAGTAATATATTATATGGGTAAAGTGTAACTGTTACTTTATATTTATGTATTGTCATTCTTTGTATTTTTTCCA
>NC_056727.1:1079489059-1079546559 GCF_019279795.1 Protopterus annectens | reverse complement strand
AACAAACTAACCCCCCACCTAAACACGCTGTTTAACCTCAGCTTCTCCACAGGCTACGTGCCCAGAGAATGGCACACAGCAACAGTTATTCCAGAAAGGGGGACCATATGTATTGTACCAGTTTCATTTAATAAAGTCTTGTGTGCATTCCAATGCAACTCAACTATGGAAGCCCAACTTCTTGACCATTAACCAAACTGAGATTATCAGTCAGCAATACTCTACACCACACTGATTCTGCCAACTGTAAGTCATACAAAAGCTATGATGCTTAACTAGAACATCATACAAAATCATTTAAAATAACTTTTCAACAATGATACTGTCCCAAGTACAAATTCCAGCAGCTATAACCCCCACCCAGCTTCAAAAAATCACCCACCTGTATGACTTTCAAGATAAAAAAAAATATCCTTCATTGTCAGATAGGAGCAACTACAATATTTGGAACTAGGAGAACCAAGATGTAGTCCTACAAAATTGTTTAGCTAGGGGATAAAGCAAGAAGAAAAAACTTCCATTTGAGCAGCACCCAAAAAATAAATGCATTAATCACATCTTAACCATAAACATGGAAGTAACTTGCCTAACTTGCATATCACGCTCCTAACTGTTTATTGCATTGTAAAAAAATATAAAACAAGTAATATGCAATTTGTAACCAACTGTAGATAATTTCAGAAAATGTTACAAAAAATACACTGTCTAATTTGAGTTCCTCAATTCAAGTAAATTGTTGTCCTCAGACAGCTAAAGAAATCACATCTGAAATGTTCCCAGATTCATCGCCCTCACTCTTGCAGTTGATGCTTCAAATAAGTCAATTGTTACAGAATTTGTTATACTAATTTCACCTCTCTTTTCTTCAGATTATTCACACACACACACACACACACACACACACACACACACACACACACACACACACCACCAAGTTTTATAAAATGTGTATATAATTCACATTTAAACACTCTTTAATGGGGGAAAATGCAGGAGACATTCTTCTTCCTAAAACACCACAGGGCCACTCCCCTATCCACTGTTTTGATTTATAGCTCAGTAAATTGGCTCAAGAATTGTACACAGCAGTGCAAGTGTGACCTAATCTGTACACCCATCCATAGTGTCAAACCCTTTAATATATGCTCTCACGTTCTAGTTGCCATCTCTGAGACCAGCTAACCAACTTCCCAAGTTGCTGACCAGAGTAAATCCCTAATCCCACAAACTGTATTCCCAACTCAGTATTATAAACAAATAGATTAATCTTATTCATTATAACTATAGTAATTTCAGAAAGAAACAATGAAAAAAATGGCCTCAACACTGATCTTGTGGAATGTCACCAAGTGCATTCCTCTCCCCAAACTACCTCTCAAAACCACCATCTGTATCCTCCTCTAACTCTTTTTGTAACCATGTCACAAATGCACAGCCTGCTCCAATGTGTCTTGACTTAGTAACCCTTTGTTTAGCAGTGAATACTGAATAGAATGCCTTACAAAAGACTGGACAGACCACATGTACTGGCTTGTGCTTGTCCAGCTCATAAGTCACTTATTCAAAAAACTGTAATAAATATGTCTGACATCACTTCCTACTACTAAACTGTACTGGACCCAAGCTGTTGGCCAATTGCTTGCACTGGTGGGGGGATTGTTGCTACCTGCTCTGACAAGGGATGAACAGATGTGTACAGTGTCTGGGGTCATGTGGGACAGCATATGCATCTCTTAAAGTTAGTTTTTAGAAATGGAGGGCACAGAAAGGGACACACTGTCTGATGGCATGAAAATATATATTTGTTTTTTTACTACTTTACATGCAATATTGTGGGGTGCTTTGTTATTTTAGGTTTTGTGAAGTATCTGTGAGATGGCTACAGTGCTTATATAGTAAAACATAACCTCGTGGGATGGCAAATGGCTAGCTTGGTCAGAGGTTCAAGATGGTTATATATAGGACCAGGGTACATAATGAGTTTGGCTCTTTTCTTCTTGCAATTGCCTACACTGAATGTAGAAGCATGATTACTTAGTTGGTGGACGTGTGATGTTATGACCAAGAGCCTCTGTGTATGTACACAATGTTTGCTTGTGATGGACATTTGTGCCAGGGGATACTTACTGCACATGATGAAGGTGGAGATGCTGATTATGCATGGGCACTTAATGAGGGTAAGTCTGCAGGGGTGTGTCTTGAGGAAAGAGATGAGGATGTGTCCAGTTTTTCCCTTCACCAGAAAAAAGTTTTTTGGAGTCATTTTTGGATTTGGGGATAATGGGAGTTTAAAATGGGAAAGGAATATGGAAAAGTATGGTAGGTGGTTACAGTTGGGACCTGTCTTACAGTAAGGAAGAGGAAAATTCTCTCTCTCTCTCTCTCTCTCTCTCCGAGGTTAATGGGGCCCTTCGGTTATGCTGGGTAGGCTAGCAGTTATCTATTCCAGATGTGAGAATGCTACAGATTCTTTTCCAAACTTTTCAAACAATAGTTTTACTGCTGTTATTAAAGTAACTCATTCATATTCCTTACATCTCAGTAAGAATCCACATATCTTATCACAGTAAGAATTTGTGTATCATTTCACATGCCAGGCATTCATCCTAAAATTCTGGTTATAACTGCATCCTTCTTGTACCCATGGTGCTTTACTCTTACAACAATCAGATTCCATTTTTACAGCATACTTCTTAAATTTAATTATATATATTATAGAAAAAAATCTTGTATCACTCATATAAAACTTCTCATTTGGGGAACAAACTGGATACATTTTTTTAAAAAATAATCTTTACTAACTACCCCTTCTTTTTTTAACCCTCCTTGCCCCCCTCCCCCCGGGTCTTACCCTGTGGCTCCTCTTCTTTTTGTTCTATTTATTTTCTTGGTGGAGGAGACAGGAAATTCCAGCCTAAGTAAGAGCCCTACAGCCCACTTGTTTCCTGGCTGAAGGTCCTCATTGCCATATTCATTCACCACTGAGGCAAGAGTCAAGGGGTAGGAAGCGGACCAGTCTTTGGACCCAGTGAACTTCCTTCCTAACTCTGCTGCAGTTGTCTTTAATTCTACAAGTGCTGTCTCTACACATGTCCCCCCTCCCCCCGGGGTCAGTGCTTAAAAGACCCATTCATCATGGGTCCAACACTTAGTTCTCCCTCTAAGTGTCACCCAAGGGGTAAGCTACGACTGCCATCTTCCCACCCCCAGGATGGACAATCTGGCAGCTACCTCTCACTTGCAATCTCCCTGTTCCATTCCCTCCAGCAACCTTGCCTCTAATTAAACATATGTCATCTGTCTCTCTACTAGGGCTCCATTGCTTTGTGCATGAGAATAGGCTAATCACCCTATTTTAATATCATCTGACCTTCCTTATATTATCTGCATGTTCAGACGAATTTACACCCTTACTCATTCACAGTTTATACTACTGCCTCCTTTTTCATGATTATTCTTTATCCCTATTTACAATTAAGTGCATCTAACCTGTTGCTCAATAAAAACCTCTGCCAGTGAGCAGGTAACCATGTCAATCATATTGTTTTGTAGCGAGATTGTGCTGAAATTCCACCAATACCTCCCCAGTAGCTTCTTCTCTTTAGATTTCATCTTTCCCCATTTAGATTTTTACTCAGTACTATTGCCCAGCCTATAATTTGCCTCCATTCTTTTCAGGTTAAAACTCCTCCTGCTGTGCAACATCATTTAATATACCACAGTTTCTTCATAAAGGTCATTATTTCATGCTCAGTCATAGCATCCGTTTTACATTTTCACCAGTCATGAGGTTCCTGCTTTTTTAAACATCTTTATTACAATATCACTTAACACAAAGGCTCACATAGATTTATAGAAAACAAACCACATTAACACATTTTCTTTCTTTATAACAGCCATCTTTCAGTCCGGCATTACAAAAATCATTCAATTTCTGCCTTCCCTTAATCCTCACTCCTTCCACTGAAAATTATTACGCATGTATTGTTCCCTCAAATTCCATTTATTTTTATGTAATTTGCTCCATCTCTTTTCTAAGGACCCCCCCCCATTCCAGTTCTTTTATCTCTTTTACAATATTCAATATTTCAGATATATTTGGCTAATTTGATTTCCATTTTCTAGTAATTGCTTTTTGGCAGGCAAAATAATTAAACTTAATAAGACCTTACTATATCAAGATAATTCAGATTCTGTGTCCCAGCTTAAACAAATCCTGAAAAAAATTACATTGATCTTATTGCTTGCTGCTGCTTGCTGGAGCTTACTTGCTGTGGGATGGATTTGAAGTGTTCTTAAGACACTCAGTCTTGCTAGCTGGATTCTGCTAAAATTCAAAGTCTGGTTATATTTGCATTCACAGTCTGTTGCATACAGAAACTTGCAGAATATACACTGATGAGAGAATATACTTTGCAGCATCAACTTTAGAGAGCAGTAACAAATAACTTTTTATAATAAACCAAACGGAACAATGTTGCAGCTTAAAAGTACTGTTCCAACTTTACTTCTCATATAGTACAGATAATGTGAGAGATATAACATTTACCTTAGGACAAATGAGTCCCTACCATACCTCTAACATAACTGGATTTATACAGCTCTTTATATACAGTTTTAGTCCTCTTGGTATTCTATTTTGGAGAATTGCTTATCCTGTAGAAACAATACTAAGCTTCCTTGTTTAACAACGTCTTGTAAGAGACCAGCTTTTCTGACAGTGTGAATATCCTGTAACAGTGTCCTGTTGTTCATGCAAAAAACATATTTTTGAGGAAACACATTGTTCTGTATTCTATTTGGATCTGTGTATAAGAACATATGTTCTTGTGCCAATGCTGATAAGCATATCCTGTTTTCCATGCAGAAAAACATATTTTTGAGGAAACACGTTGCCACAGTGTCATTGTCCATTCTTTAAAAGCAGATTTTGCATTTTTTGCTCTTGCATACATCCTGTTTTTAAGTCTGTAAGGGAAAATGTCCATTCTTTAAAAGCAGATTTTGTATTTTTGCTCTTGCATACATCCTGTTTTTAAGTCTGTAAGGGAAAAATGTCCATTCAGCAGATTCCTTTTCCAAGCCATGGTCATTTAGTATGACTGCTGATCACATATTACTAAACTCTGTTTCTGCATTTAAGCAAGCTTTTTCTTTCAGCATATTTACAACAGAATTCATTTAATAAAATCTAACAATTCCCTCTGTTTTTAAACATACTCAAAACATTTTATATAGAAAACACATTAAAAAAAAACCTATAGTCTTCTTTTGATACAAGTCAAAATGCAATTTTACATAGTTAATACAATGATATTAAAGTATTACTACCAAAACTGAATGTATTTAACAACTTTTTCTTTTGCAGACCATTCTGTGAAAATATTTTATCAGTTATGAGCTGTGTCTGCTTTAATTTAACTTGATCAATTTATTCTTTTGCAATCATAGAATTTCATTTATGACTTAGAACTGTTTCATTAACTCATTGCAGCTGTTGAATTAACTATAAGAGATTAGAACCATGTGCTTCTGCAAACATTTATACACTTCTGAAAATATACAGTTTCAATGTCATTTTAACCATAACATTGTGATCATGTCTTCGAACTGCTCAATAACATATTGGTAAAATACTGAACTGGGCTTAGATAATAAATATTTGAAAGCAATTATTTTTCTGGGGTAAAACCAGTGATATTACAACTTGACAAATTACTTTTGAACTTATTACAATGTATCCTGATTAGTATGTATTTACACAGAGTGTTTGCTATTTATGCATTTCAATCTAGTAGGTATCTTGGACCCATTGTTTTTGTTTTTTTTCACACATATTCATTACTAGACATTAATTTCATTTGTACTGAATTCTTCTGCATTTGTACATACAAAGACTTATCATTTGTACTGACATTTTGTACATTTGTACATACAAAGACTGTAAAGTACATTTAGTCTAATCTTACAAATTTAATAACAATATTAAACAAAATCTTGGAAAATGTTTGTCTCTTTAGAAATATCTAGTGGAACTGATACCAAATCCATATGTCCTGTTATTTTAAACTACATACTCAGCAATTATTAAAAATATTCATGCTTTTTATACCAATATTGTTTTGCCAAAAACATATTAAAAATAGTGACCATTCTTGCTATTAGAAACATTTATGCATTTTGCATATCTTTATTCTGTCTTGTATAGCTTTATCAATTTTAAGCCATCTCTTGTTTTTTAAACTATCTCTTGTATAGCTTTACAGTTTAACAGGTTGTAAATACAATTTAATACTAAACAATACAATAATAACCATTATGATAGCTATTAACAACTTGTAAAATATCTTATCCTGTTAGGTTTAATCCAGTTTACCAGTATTTCTAATACACTAATACCTGTTTTTCCCTCCCCTAAAAGAGTATTGTCAAGAAGGAATTAGATATTTCTTCCTGTAGCTTTATTTTAGACCCTTGTTGTTTATTTTTTCTGTAGCTTTATTTCAGACCCTTGTTGTTTATTTTTTCTGTAGCTTTATTTCAGACCCTTGTTGTTTATTCTGTAGCTTTATTTCAGACCCTTGTTGTTTATTTTTTCTGTAGCTTTATTTCAGACCCTTGTGCAGTACTGCTTATACAGTCAGTGTAAAACTGAGAAAGTACCCCTCCCCTGTAGTACTTCAGCACTGTTTACCTGCCCTATGCTGTGAGAATAGAATGTATGTCAGCCCAACACTTTGGTTATACATTTATTTTATTAGGTTACTAAATAAAGCTTTCACTGTATATTACCTCTAGTAGGTATTTACACCCTCCTGCACAATTGATTTGAACTGTATATATACTATAGCCCATTTGCTGGCTGTACTTGATGCATCTGAGGGTTTTTTTTGTCCTTTTAACATTTACTTGCAAACAGATTATAAGTGACATCTATGCACAATTGTGACATTTTATTACAATTACCAAATAGTGTTGCCTGTAAACATTTTAACAATTATGTTTTAATAACAATGATGCTTTTAGAAAAACTCAAGCTACTTGCCTGGCAATCAGTCTTGTTGTTTATCTTATCTTTCCAGCATTTCCTGTAACTATTCATTCAGTCTAGGAAGGTCTGAGCTCACATTTTATACTCTATAAACTATAGTTAATTCTTTTGGCATTTTTCCTTTAATGTGATTGTGATTTGCATAACTATGCATTTATACAACATAAATAGACATTATTTTACAATTACCTTACACGGATTTCAGTATTTTTTTATTTATTTATCTATTTAACTATTTAACTGTCCTGCCATTAATTTTACAAAAACTGTTTGAATAATACCATCTGTGATTTTCTTTTTAAAATTCAGAACTTTAACTGTTTGGTGTTACTATATAATTATAAACAAATTGTAAAAAACAAAATAGATATTAGTTTAACCAACACATTTATATTTATATTTGCTGTTGTCTGCCTGTTATTCGTGTGTATTGTAACAGATGTACTCTAGATGAAAAGAACACACATGCATGTCTGTCTTGTATCTGTATATCTTTATACAAGCATGTCATGTCTTGTGACTTTAAATTTTTACTCATCTATTTTTATTTAATTTTATACACTAGAACAGTTTTGTTTACCTTTTGACTGTGCTAAGAATGGCATTCATATGCTTTACTTTACTGTAGTACTGATAGATGTCTTGCTTTAACTGAATGAAAGTAAAACATTTAAAAAATGATTTGTCTCTATCATCCTACCATGTATGTTTAACCATTTTCAAAACATAAACATATTATAAAATATATTTCTTTTGCACAGATTAGCTGTGTATGCAGGAAGTTCCCAGTCTCTGTCAGTTCAGCTAATTTATTTCCTTTATCCTGCAACTGCTGTTGAATTTTCTGTAATGTTGCATGGTCTTTCTGACATTCTTTAGTAAGCTGTTCTGCTGAATTTGAAACTCCTATGCACTTTTGAAAAGATGTATGTATAACTTGTCTAAGCTTCCTGAACTCATTGTGTCTGTCTTTTAGAAGTTTACTACATTCCTTTGTAACAAAATGTACTAGGGGTTTTATCAGTAATTGATTTGACTCACATGTGGTGACAGGACATAACTGTTCAACATAAGAATGTAATGGAAACACTTTACCCTTAGTTAATGAACAGATCTGTCTTTACAGTCTATTTTTTTTAGCAATATTATGCAATATTATTTTATGGCATAATACACAAAATGCAGTTTTTGTTGAAGCACACACTAAACATTTGTCATTTTTCACATGGTTTTCTTTGAGATACCAGTCAAATATTGTAATACATTTGCATAATGCCTTACTATCAACCTGCTCTAATAAGGTTTTACATTTAGTAATATGCTGTGTATACCAACATAGCAATTTACTAAAGTTTGGTTTACTCCTGCATGAATTATAAATAATATCCATATTATCTACTATACAAACTGTCTATGAATATACAAACTATGTAAGAATATACAAGAATATACAAACTGTTAACATCATCCACACTAAATATGTGACACAGAAAAAAGTCTTACCAGTTAGCAAGAAAACAGGTGATCAGGCTGCTGTTGCTGATGGCTAGAAATTTTTCAGTCACTTGAGAAGCTGGTAAAGCACAACAGGCAGCGGACTACTGTGCTAGTGGACATTCACCTTTTCTTGAAGAATTTATGGCACTGCGAATTTCTTGAACTAGTCTCACTCCGAATTGTAGACGTCTATAACACTTTACTACTGCAAGCTGCATAAACTGGAATCCTTCTGTTTAGGATTTACACATACGTACAAATGTTAGTTACTGCAATTTGACTGAAGTGACCCTCTACAGGGCTTACCATCACTCCTCCTGTGTTTGAATGCAGATTGTAGGTTCAAATGCAGGCTAGCTTGCCATTGAAAAAATTACATGGTGCTGCTTACTGCTTGGTGTGATGGATTTGAAGTGTTCTTAAGACACTCAGTCTTGCTGGCTGGATTCTGCTAAAATTCAAAGTCTGGTTATATTTGCATTCACAGTCTGTTGCATACAGAAACTTGCAGAATATACACTGATGAGAGAATATACTTTGCAGCATCAACTTTAGAGAGCAGTAACAAATAACTTTTTATAATAAACCAAACGGAACCACGTTGCAGCTTAAAAGTACTGTTCCAACTTTACTTCTCATATAGTACAGATGATGTGAGAGATATAACATTTACCTTAGGACAAATGAGTCCCTACCATACCTCTAACATAACTGGATTTATACAGCTCTTTATATACAGTTTTAGTCCTCTTGGTATTCTATTTTGGAGAATTGCTTATCCTGTAGAAACAATACTAAGCTTCCTTGTTTAACAATGTCTTGTAAGAGACCAGCTTTTCTGACAGTGTGAATATCCTGTAACAGTGTCCTGTTGTTCATGCAAAAACATATTTTGAGGAAACACATTGTTCTGTATTCTATTTGGATCTGTGTATAAGAACATATGTTCTTGTGCCAATGCTGATAAGCATATCCTGTTTTCCATGCAGAAAAACATATTTTTGAGGAAACACGTTGCCACAGTGTCATTGTCCATTCTTTAAAAGCAGATTTTGCATTTTTTGCTCTTGCATACATCCTGTTTTTAAGTCTGTAAGGGAAAAATGTCCATTCTTTAAAAGCAGATTTTGTATTTTTGCTCTTGCATACATCCTGTTTTTAAGTCTGTAAGGGAAAAATGTCCATTCAGCAGATTCCTTTTTCAAGCCATGGTCATTTAGTATGACTGCTGATCACATATTACTAAACTCTGTTTCTGCATTTAAGCAAGCTTTTTCTTTCAGCATATTTACAACAGAATTAATTTAATAAAATCTAACAAATCCCCTTCCTAGTTACAACAATTTACTCCCCCAATATTTCTGACAGAATACTCTGTAGGGATTTTTTTTTAAATATTCCAATTTATTACACGCCCAAACATGTTCCCAGTAACCTCTTTCTTCACCACTACACGTCCAACATTTGCTATCTGAAAAAAAATCTTTTGAAGTCTGCTTGCATATCTATGAGAACACTTCCAACCAATAATCCTAAACCTTCTGGACTTTATTATATACTTAGGAACCATATATATATATATATATATATATATATATATATATATATATATATATATATATATATATATATATATATATATATATATATATATATATATATATATCCTCCCATTGATCCCTTGTAATTTTTTTCTAGCCTCCTCTGATTCTTATAGTTGTCATGCAATATTTTATATGCCCTACTAATTATAATCTTTTTAATAGCAGCTTCTGTTCTAGATTAGACTAAGAACTGTACAAGAGCAGGTTTTTCACTTATGACTCACCTATACCTTTCTCTTTGCCTATACTCTGATATCAATCCCTGATAGGGAAGGCAGTCTCTAACCTGTAGTCCAGATTTCTACTTGGCTTCATCTCACTCTGTTATCTTTCCCTCTTTAGTTATTTGTTCCCAATACCTTGGTTCCTTTGCCAGCTTCCTCCAGTAAATTCCAGCTCCCCTCTTGCCCATTTTCTGTAACCCTGATTGCAGTCATCCCTATTGGCAAAATCCCCTTTCGTCATTTATGTGTTGTCTTAGTTCTTAGAATACTTCTGCAACTTTATGAATGTAATATTTTGTATGATGGCTAGACTTCTCCTTAAGGATCTGCATCCAGAAACCTATGCTCTCCTCCTTTCTTAAATTCTCCTCCCAGACTAAGCATCATCCCTTTCCACTATGAATTAAGAGTTTCTGCATGCGTTATGTATATGAGCCTTAATTGTGTAGCTCTAAAATACCCCTTCAAATCAGGTAGTCCTAAACCACCCTGTTCTATTGGAAGGAACAACTTATCCCACCTGACTCTTGCCCTATTCCCCCTACTAGATAAAATCCTTCAATTGTTATTAATTATTGTCCGCAACTTCTCTGGTTGATAAAAATATGCCTGACCTGTATATAAAAAACTAAATGAACTAAAAACGTTTTCACTGCTTTTATCATACTATCCATATCCAGTAAGAACTCCAGTTTCTCAGTTTTTGTATTACCTTTTGTTCAGTCATTTCCCACATATCCTTAGCTGCTCTAAAAGAAACCTTTTTAATCCAAACTCCTAAATACTTCATCTTATGTTCATCTTATGTTCCCATAAATATGGGTATTGCTGAGCCAAGTCATGAGTGGGCACACACCTTATGGCTATAGTCTTTGCTTTATTTTCATTAATTGTATATCTTCAAAAGACTTGAAAAACGGTCTCAAAATATGCCACAACATTGCCATGTCCTTGTATTTATCAGGTACAAAATAATATCATCTGCAAACAAAGCCAACTTTTTTGATTACCATACCAATTATAACCTTAAATTTCTGAGTCCCTTAATTTCTTTGCCAGTGGGTCTAAATATAAAGCAAATAAAGGGGAAAGAGGACACCCCCCTCCTAGTTCCCCTGTTGAAATGCAACATATCAGAGAGGAATCCTCTCACTTTAATTCTTGCCTCCAATCCCTCATTTATCCTCCTAATCAACATTCTTATTGTATCAGCGAATGCAAATGCTTCCATTGCCCTACTCATAAAATCCCAGCTTACTACGTCACATGCTTTTTCTGCATCAAGACCCACCAACAACAGCAGTATGTTCTTACATTCTGCTTCCCTCAGGATCATCATTGTTCTGTTCAAAAGCATCCTGTGCTGGTCCTATTAAATAGCACCCCACCCCCTCAGCTCTTCAAGTGAAGAGCAAGAGACAAAAAATTCTGTTCTTTCTACTGGCACACTAACCAGGCGGCCACATGCATGACGTGCACCCTCCCTTCTTTCCTGCCCCAGCCATTCAAGTCAGGTTTCTGTGCCCTGCTCACTACCCTCCATCCTCACGCTTTTGAAAAAATTCTTCCTTTAAACTGTAGCCAACTGCTTGTTACAAATGTGGCAAGCAGTTGCTACAGTGTATACCCAGCACAGAAAGCTACATTTATCTTATTTTACGCTATAGCCAATTGCTTGTTACAAATGTAGAAAGCAGTTGCTACAGTTTATACTCTGAACAGAGTGCTATAGCACTCAACAATTTTCTTTTAAACTGTAGCAGTTACTACAGTTTAGACCCCAGATGGAGTGCTACAGTGCTCAGATTTGACCACAAATGCAACATCTGCTTTTAAAAGCCGGTATTGCACTAAACAGCAATTGGGATGATGGATGGTCGATCTTGCCCTCTAATACTTTGCAGCCAGAGCAATTGCTCCTCTTACCCTGCATTAGCTACACTACTGGTTCTGTTAATTTTGTCAAATGTTTGCCTCCCCTCCACAAAACTTCATTAACCCATAGCTATCAATTGTGGCAACACCTTTGCCATTTTTTTATCTAGTATAGGCATAAATACTTTATAATCATGGTTTAAAATTGAAATTGATTTATATGAGACTGAGACTGACAGGTGTTTACCCTCACTGGGCAAGACAACCAACATAGTTTACTTCCAAGATGATGCTGCATCCCCTCCTTTTAAAATACTATTAAAATCTTCCAGATCTTTATCACTTTTTTCCCTCCTAGCATTCAGACTTTCACAGGAATACTATATGTTCCCGGAGACTTCTCTGCAGATTGATTACACATCACTGTCTTAAGTATTAGTGGTTGAGCCTCATCTACCTCTAACTTTGGCATAATTATGTCTTCCATAAATATTTCCATTTGTGCTCTTGGTTTCCACACTCCTCTGTTTTATACAAATTTTCATAAAATGTATTTTATTTCTACCATATTTTTAAACTCCATTTTCATTTTATCCCACTCATTAGCTATTCCTTCTGAAAATGTTCTGTTTTCTATGACAACTCCAAAATAATTTCCAACACCAATTCCTTAAATGTATTATACTCCTGCTTTGCCCAAAACATGTCAGCCAACCATCAGACTAAACAGTCTGAGGTGAGAAGAGCCTCCATTCTTTACTTCTGGTCACACTTGGTTTAAAATACATCCTATTTCACTATTTTCATGATCTATGAAGCTCAATAGTACTGCTACAGTTAATTCATACATCTTACCTTATTCTTCACTAAACCATTAATCTTTTCTTCACATTGTCAAAATTGTTTATTTACATTATTTCTAGGCTGTATTATGTCCAGCCTTAGCTGCACGATGCCTCAGCTACCTAAATGAACAACCAGCATTGATTTTGAAATGCTATATTTAATCTTCCATCATCTATTTCTTTGATAAGGTTACTGCATAAATTTTAATCAGTAAAGCACAGTCGGCATGACTGGTAGAGTCACAACACCATGCATATCAAGTCTTTCATAGGCTTTGATGCACCTACCAGATCAAGGTAATTTATATCAATAACAGGTAAAAAAAAAAAAAAAAAAAAGAAAATATGTACAGAAACAAAGGAGGATGAATTTTCTTCCTTTTTTTCTTTCTTATTCTAAACTCACATTCCAAGCATACTCTGAAATTCTTAATAATCCTCAAAATACTGTCCATCACTTGGTTATCTCTCTCGCTCTCTTATCTCTTTCTCTCTCCATGTCTAGCTTTTAATTGCACATTTAATAAACAAAGTATTCCTATATAATGTTTGCACTTATCCTGAGTTCTAATAACATGCAAATCAATTGAAATAGAACATTTATACTTCCTAAATAACAGACTATGTCTATTGATTCAGTGACTATTTGCAAACATTTGTTTTGCCAATTACTATATACTTACTGCAGACTTTAGTCAAAGAGAAAGAACCCCCTACATATAGTATAATCTTTCCAACTTGTAATTTCTTGGCATTTAACATTTCCCCTTATTATTTTTGTAACTCCTATTTTACTTCCATATTGCCATTGCTTCAGTTTAATATTCATATCACTGTTGCAGATTATTGTTCACTGGGATGGTTGAAAGCTCTAAATCACATCCCCTTTCCAGTAACTGTATTTGCTCTTTGTTAAGCTGCATTCTAGAAAAATTGTTTAGTTGATAATAATCAGCTGTATTCAGTAACCTGCAGTGCATATTTCCTTTCCTAATGGAATGAGCTGTGATTTGAAGAGGGGCTAATTTTATGCAACTTGACTCTCTTTATAAGAGGGGGTTAACGGACATTCTGGAACTCTGTAGAAGGCAGAAGTCCTGAAGCTCCAGGGTTTATACAAAAATGAATTCTGATTCAACTTCTTGTTTTTTTGTTTGTTTGCTTCTTGACAGATTTAGAGTTACCAGTTATTTTATGTAGTTAGTGACACCTTGTTATGCCTTTCGTTTTCGTATATTTTCAGAAATTTGGAATGTAGGTAAATGGGTTAAGGATGATCGGTCAGACAGTGCTGACTCTACAGAGTTTATGAATGCCAACTCCATGTGATGAGAGCATCCTGTGAAAATCTGACCCTGCAGAGAATTAGAGAGAAATTTACACAGGACATATTCATTATTGCACAATGGGGACAGCTGACTTGCACTCAGATATGAGGGGAAAAGGTATACAGATGAGGGGTACTAAAAGATAGAATTCAGGATTTCATCTTGCTGTATTAGTGCGACAGGTTAGCAGCTAAATGAAATCTAATGCTGATGGTTTTGGAAGTGAAGGTGTGTTTATAAGTGGAGTGAGGCAGGTGGGACCTATGTGACATTTGTTTTTAAAAGTGCTGAAGTTGGGTTTTTGTGTACTATTTAGGAAATGGGATTTTAGGAGAGAGAATTTTAAGTTGTACAATTCATAAAGAATAAAGGTAAATTTCATCTTCTATGTGTGAAATAAGACATGACGTGCTGTACTCTTGGATAATAGCATGCAGTAGGTGCACACCTGAGAAGTGACAACATCCTATGACGCACACAAAGAAACTACATCCTATGATGCATTACATATCTCAGCCTCTTATTTATGGGATAGCCTCTATCCTTAAAACAAAACATAAAAAATACAATAACTTTGATGAAAAAAATAAAATTAAAAATAATTCTACAACGGCATCCTATTTAGGAAATGACTTCACTAAGCTACCTAAATAATTCAGAGGATAGTCTTACAAGTATATAATCAGTGCACTTATCTTACATTTTATTGCACCCAGCTGCCCACTGCATTTTGATAAACCAATTAAAAAGTACCCATTATTGATGAAAGACAACTGTGCTGCCTTATTTTGGGAGGAAGAGTTTTTTCTTTCCATTGTTATGCTTTCAGCAGTACAGAATAAAGGCTTTGAAGTCCTACACTTTAATTGGAAATCTGGGTTTAGTCACCGTTTTATATCGAAAGTACTCTCACCAAACCTGCTGCAGGTCTTGTGATTTCCAGAAAACAGAAAAAGAGCAAAGTCTTGTGTGCGAGTGTGTGTATGTATGTATGTGTGTGTGTGAGTGTGTACTTGTGTGTGTGGGTGGGGGGGCCTGTGCATTTGCCTGTATGCACATTCATGTGTCTCAGTGTGTGAAACAACAGATCACTGAAGGAGTTAATGGCTCTAGCAGCAAATGGAAAATAAAATGGGTACTCCAGTGTAAAAGATGAATCACATAGACCACTGGTACACTTAAAGGGGAGACAAAAGTTCATAAGTATTTTTCTAGGGCATAGTGCGACCACTTTCCTTAACTTAAAGCAGGAAGTCTCCAATTAGGGAACTGATTTTTTCTAAGTTTTAATCTCAACAGAAGTCATAGTGCATTCAGTATATGATAGTGCAGTCTTGAAGATGTGAAAACTGTCTTCTGTAATATAAGATGCAGCTAATGATATATTAGTAGTAAGTCTCTGCATTTTTTCCATCAGTGGTCCAGTTCTGTTAAATCAGAAGTCAAAGCAACATTTCATGAAAAACAGAATGGAAGTAGACAGACAGGAATATAGAAGGCAGTCTGTGAGCTATCAGACTTGCTGGTGTTCTGATATGATACAATATTTGGAATACCTCTCATCCAGTCAGGCAAAGGTTTTCTGCTTGTCCCATGCGTAATTAAGGAACGAGACACTACAGGTTATGCTTTGTGTCATAAAATACTAGCACACAACCAGTGTGTTGTGAGACCTAAGGTAAAGTTGAATCCCTTACATACTTCAGAAATGGTAATATTCTGCAATACAACATAACAGGAAATGCCTTATCCCCATTACACACACAACCTCAGTGGTTAACAAGATAATGTAAACACATCTGGTAAAATATCAGATTATTTGTAATTAGTACAGAGGTGCATGTATTATGCTATTCTGGAGAGGCAGGCTGTACAACAAATTGCTTACCTTGGTCCACAACAGAACCCCATTAATATTGGCTGGATGAGGAGTACAACACCAAGCACTGCCATATGTGCTGGTGTTTGAAGCAGGCTACTCTGGTAGAATAGCCAGCTTCATTCAGGATGACGGTGCTTGAAATTGCAGAAGGGTTTGCCATTGTCATAATTTTGTACATACCACTTATCTTCTTGATTTATATATGTTCTCATTTTACGTTTTACATTCGGTCTTGGGGCTCAAGTCATGCCTGAAAATGGTCCATGGGCCAGACCACCCAACCAGCTAACAAAAGCATGAAAAAATGGGCCAGATTCCAAAAGGGTTGCTCTCAGTGTGTAAGTGACTTACTTTGCTGTAAACATATAAACAGGCTTACACTAGGGACTAGATTTCAAAAGACCTGCTTTCAGTATGAGAAGTCATTTACACTAATAAGGGCATGCAGCATGTAATGACGACTCCATGTCAGCTCAACCATGCCAGCCACTCTTCTCCTTGAAAACCTCCCCCTCAGTGTGATGTCCCCAGTCTCCACCAGGTATCTCTACAAGGAATGGCCATGTTACCACCCCACATGATCGGTACTCTCATCTCACCCCTGCTTTTTTGTCAGTTGCCCAATTGAATCTGAGTTGCCTGGGCTATTAGGGCTTTATCCCTCTATGCCACTGGAGAGTCCATGAGAGAGGATTCTTAAGTGTTTTCATACCTTGTAATACTGAAGCCTTATTTGACTCATTGAATTTTGTTAGCAGTTTTATCTACTGCATAACTGACTGTATGCATTGTAGGAAACAGTACAAAAATCAGCCTGTAACTTCAGCTAAAAGTTATATCATCCCTTTACACAATGGCCTGAAATTACCATAGCTGACCAAGTCAAATATATCAGAATATTAGAATATATCAGAATGTAGGTGACCAAGAAAACTAGTATAGAGAAAAGGCACAATAAAGAGAACCCCAGCACTCCAGGTGAAAGCACCATGGGTAACAAAGGGATAGCTGAAAACTAGAGTATTGTAAACAGCACTGTGATAGTGAAGAAGTACAAAGGGAACAATGTTAAAGAAACTGCTGAGGATATGTTTAAGGGCAATAAGGTGAACATCAGAAATAGGTTTATTATACACTGAGAACTAGGAATAGAGTTACACTGAATATCTCACAAAAGGTACACATACAAAGCCTGGGGAATCATAGAAAGGAGGGGGTGAGAAGGGAAAATTTCATTCTATCACTGATCTTATGAAGGGAGCTGTGAAAGAAAGCAGATTCATAGGTTCATAGGTTACTAGTCTGACGGCTCAAGAGCCCTTACAAGCCTAGCTATATTTATTGCGAGTTCCCTGAATTATCAGTAGTAGTAGGTGAGCAAAGTTCACAGAGGAGTACGTCTATGGTAATTAATACTAACTGCTTCTGTCCATGAGGGATGTAGACACCACACCAGGAGTAAACTTACAGTCACCCATCCATTGTTCTAGGTTGTGTTTGAAGAGGTTAGGGAGGGGCTCTAGGTCACGTGAATGGGAAGCTTGTTCCAGAGAAGGGGTAGTCTGTGAGAAATGTATCTATCTCTCCAGAATTTGTTCATGTCAGAGACTAGGTTAATATCCCTGGAGTGAATGACCCTAATGCAGGTGGATTTTGAATGTGCAGCACTTCCATCACGGCCAGCTCAGAGACTGCTCTTTAAGCCAGACACAGGTCACCCTTTAGCAGCCTGTAGGAGACAGAATACAATGACACTGCTTTCAAGGTTTACACATAGGACTTGATTTGTGTGCCCTGTTTTTTTATTGGTTAGAAACCTTTATGGTCTCTCCAGCTGTTGCAGGAGAATACAAAAGGAACATTGTACGCGATTATTAGTCTGATGAGGGCCGAGTATAATGGAATTATAACATCCTTAGATCTAGATGCAATGCCTTTTCATATGAAATATGATACATAGAAGGATTTCCTTACCACTGAGGATATGTGGTGGTCAAACTTCAGATTGCTATCAACCAGAGTGCCCAGATCACGCACCACTGGGTCTACACTGAGGCCGGATGCTGTCTATAATGCAATTAGCAGGGATGTTAGCTTTCCCAAAGGGAATAATAATGCATTTTTTTTGCATTTAGCTTCAATTTGTGGCTTTGGCACCAATCATTTTTCTGTGTTAACCCTTTCTGCAGTATATTAGCACTGTTGGGGGACTTGGTGATTGGTCCCAGTTTGCAATTGTCAGTGAAATTGGCCAGCCACAGGCTGTCCATGTTTGCGTGGACTTCTGAGAAATAAATTCCAAACAGCAAAGAGAAAAAAGTTAGCTGCAGCCTGACCAATCTCCAAATATGACAAGTATTAAAATTCTGGCTATTAAGTAACTGACTTAATACGACTGTATTTAAGGACTATGAAATTGTGTGGGTTGTGATCCCAGAATTGCCACAAACACTCACATTTAAAAGTGATTAGAAATGCAGTAAGTTTTGTGGTTATGGAGCTGAGGAAAGTAATGAGATATGAATATTGATCATTAATGAAGGTTTAACGACACATTTAAGCTGCAGGAAGATTGTTTATGTTACTTACATGCACTATTAAACAGTATGGATAGATGCAGTTATGTGGAAATATGAATAAAGCAGTGATGATGGGGCAATTTGAATTAAGGTATTTTTATGCCCATACAGGGAGGTGCTCGTGGAAGGGGCTGATAGTAAAATTTGAAACGGAACATAATAAAATGTACTGTTACTATTGTCTTAAATACAATATGGGGGGAATTAAGGATGTCTGTTAAATACAGTGGGGTAGGTAGTATTTCCAACTAAGTCATAGGTAAGTACTATACTAGGTGCCCTTGCAGACCATTTTAAGCCTAGCCAATCTTCCTTTTTGTGCTTCAGTTAATCTATCCCATGTGGTTAGAGGCTGGCTTTACCCATCCTATGGTCGACAATAATATAATACCCCTAAGGAGAATAACTGGGATCATACCACAGATAATTTGAGGGGACCCTTGCATGGGATAAAGCATTTAGGAGCTGCCTCTGTCCATTAGTAGTACGAGGGCAGTCCTGCAGCAAATGTTCTGTTTCCCATCCATAGATCCAAGTTGTGTTTGAATATGAACAGGGATAAACTTTGTTTTACATGGTAGAGAGTCTGTTTCAAGAGCAGCGATATCCTCTGTGAGATATACCGCTCCCTCCAAATTGTTCTGTTGATGTTGCAGAAGAGCGTTAGATCCTTAAACCAAGTATTTTTTATGCCATTTGACTTGCTGATGTGCAGTAAATCCATCAGTATTGGGTCAGAGGATGCCTTTTATGCCAGACACAGGTCACCTCTTAGCAGTTTGTAGAATACTGAGTATAATGGCAAGTCTTTGAGTCAGTCCTTGTAGGACATGTTTTTTAGGCCTCGTATCCTTTTAGTAAGCTAATCTCCCTGTTGCATTCCAGTTGTTCCATGTGTCTGGAGAGATACATGCCAAAAAGGGCATTATATTCAATGACTGGCCAAATACGGGCCGAGTAAAGGGAGACAATGACATTCTAGACACAATCCCTTTGTTTTAAGCTATGCAATTTAGAAGGACTTTCTTACAACAATGGAAACATGTTGGTCAAAAGTTAGGTCACTGGCCACATAAGTTATAAGAAAAATCACCTGTTTTGTTTGTTTCATCTAGGTGGGGGACAGGAGAACCCTGAGTAGTGATGAACATCCTTTATGGATCACAGAATTAAAAAAAAACATAGCTTTGAATAAGTCTTTGAATATGGAGGATAGCCAAAACAATGTCTGGGGCATCATGAAGACTGTATTAGAAGACTGAGTTTAGAAGTCCACTTAAGTAATTTTTGTCATAATAAATTATCTGTTATGAAGGGCTATGGGAACATTAAACTTCAGAAGGATAATGATTTCAAAATAGATGTAGTTAAGCTGGTAATATGGTTCAGACGATAAGGAAGCTGAAGAAGCAGAGGGAATATTGGGTAGCAAATAAAGAGATACAGACAGCATGTGACAGTAATGAAGAAGAAAATGCTGGTAGCATTCTAGCAACTGGGGACTCTAAATGCCAAATACATTAAAGTAAGAGATCATTAATACATTTACACCAGACGAATCATGACATACAAGAAGGCCAAGGGATTTTTAGGGAGAAGAAGGAAGTTGAAGACTCAGTGAGTGCTGTTACAAATGAAAACAATTTGTCTAGAGAAAGTATGACATCAGAGATGGGTATGAGAAATAGGATGAGGCAAAGTGCAGACAGGAACAGAAACGGAATATTTGTGAAAAGCAAACAGTACATTTGTGAAAAGTTTTCATTTTATCATTTTCTAAGAAGAAGAATGATATGGATAAGTCAAATAAAGTTTGTAAGCTACAGCCTTGTTTCCTTAGACAGGTCAAATCCAATCTATTCTTACTCTTGAACTGAAAATAGATTGAAGACTTTTGAATATTCAGAATCATAAGAAAGGGCACAAGAAACACTTTAGTTGTAGATACCTTACATGTGCTTAATAAGGATTACAATACATTACTTATGGTATATGTCTGGTAAATACACAAGGTGAAAATGATAGGATTTTAGATCCTGGATGAATATATAGTATTAAGGAGAAGTCGTTTATTTGTGCATCTTCCTTTAGTAAGAGATATTTTCTGTGTGGCATTTAAGACATGGGTCAGGAGAAATATTTCAGCAGTTTGGGTGGAAAGAGGTTACAAGAAAATGGAGGCGACTGGAAGGTCAATAGGGACATTATGTATTGTTTACAATACTGTGAATGTTTGCAGATACTTCTAAAGGAAATAAATGATCTACTACAAGGATGCCTGTTGAGTCCACATTTATATATTTTTTCCACAAGGTTTAATTATGGAGATCACTAGAAATCATAAGACTATTGAGAAAAGAAACTGAAGTGCATTTTCATGATGGCACAATAATTCTGTAACAGAACTGCTATGAGAATGATGGTATAAGAACTGGATTTATTCAGTACTTAGAATATAACTACAATCAGTAAATAAGTACGTTATTTACCCATTGGTTAAACAGCCATGATGAAAGCAGGAGGGATGAAGGGGGCTAAAAGAAGTGGTGGGTATTCTAAGGGTTAGGTTTAAGGTGGAGTGGATTTGATCATTAGGACTGAACAGTAGTACAGACAAGGTCTAAGTGATGGAGGGCTTTTATGAAAAATAAAAAAATCAAGAGGATAGATATTTATTTTATTTGTTGTCATTTGATTACCAGTAAAGTCCAACTGAGTAGAAGCCCATTTTCAGTGGAGGCTTTCGGAGAAAAGCTACAAATTATTATAAAACATTTAAAGAACAATAATTTTACAATCTTCAAATATAAAGCAAAGACATCTGCAGTTTAAATAATTATAACAAATTAGACAATATAAAACATTGGTTAAGAATCAATACAAGGTACATGACAATCATTTAATATTTAGAGAAATGTTATAGTCTGTAGAGAAATTAAAGGTAAGTTAGTCTAATACAAATAGAACCTGCAATATGAAGCGAGGAAAAACAGGCTTATGGTACATTTAGAGAGAAAGTCAGAGAACAGAATTTGATAGAAGTAAGGAAATAAGTGAGGAATGGAGAATAAGGAGGTATAAGTAATGAAAATGTACTTGTTCCCATTTAGGGATATAGTTTATCCTGGTTTTGAGCAAAAACAGAGCCAGATTTAGATAGAGGGAATGTATTAACCTAATGAATACAGGTAAGGAGCTCCAGGCCTTAGCAACCTCGTACAATTACAGACAATGCCCAGCAGATTTGATAGGTATGCAGACAGACAAGAGTTTTTGGTCACTAGATTACAATAACCGACTGGGAACAAAGTTATGTAGAATGTTTTTTTTAGTGCTGGACAGACAGATGGATGCTAGATAATTTTATAGGTGGTAAGACAATGTGTATATGTTAGTTGATGAGGCAATTCTAACCAATTTAGGCTTTTTAATGCTATACAGTGGTGCGTTCGGTGGGCGTTTGAAAGACATGCATAAATGGGCGTGCCTTCGTTGAAGGTTGAACGTCGAGCTGGCACCTTGGCGTTCGTGAAAATCTACTGCCAATCATTAGCGGACCGGAGTTTCGCTGTAGCGACCCCTAAGTGGGAAAAGCCGAAAGACAACAGTGGTGGGTACTGAAAGAGTATTTGCTGCAAATTTAGCAACTTTGTTATAGCATTGTTAAAGTTTTAATTTTTGTAAAGCCTGGAGGCTCATGAGGATGGCAGCACCATAAAGAAGTGTTGGAAGGAGATAGGTAGTGGCAAGTATAGTTTTAGTTGTGTCAGTGAGAAAGTTTTGTGCTCTCTAAAGCATTCCTAGTTTTTGATTTTTTCTTATGCAATTTTTATATCCATGTCAAATGTAAGATTATTATCCAGTATCACCCTTAATTTTCTATAAGAAGTGACCAGTGGTTGTATTATCAGAATAGAGGACTTCAAATTTTGTTTTTTCATGAGAGAGGGATTTGGGTGAAAAAAGTAGCAGTTTGGTCTTTTTTGGGTTGAGCATGAGTTATGAGTTAAAAAGCCATGTTTCAGTGGCCATTAAAGATTCCAGAGTAATTTTTTTGAGATTCACCATGTTTGTCAGATGTGCAAATGAGAGTGGAATCATTTGCACATTGTATTAGGGTGGCCTGTTGTGTGAATGTATAGAAGATGCTGGTTTAAATGTTAAAGTGGAAGGGATCAAGGATAGAGCCTTGTGGTACACTGGTGGTGAGTGGGAGATAAGGAGAGAGCATGCAATGCCATTTTACTGACTGATACCTATTGGACAGGTAGCTTTTGAACCACAGAAGGGTGTGATGAGAGAGACCTAGTGAGGACATTTGAAGTAGAAATTTGTTGTGACAAAGTGTGTTATAAGTTACCTGTAGCATATTGCATTTAAGTTACCTGGCACTTGCTCACTAAGTCAGCACTAAAAAATTAAAATCACTACACCCTCAAAAACTCCCCTTGAGTACCTTGTTCCCCATTGGCCCTTTTTTCAATTATAAAGGAATTCCCAATACTATTCTAGCATGTCCAAAGGTCAGTTGTCAATCTCTTCTCTGGTCCAGCTGGTGAATCTGGGAATCTTGAGGCAATGTTACAACTGCCTCATGTACACAGACATCCCTCTCATCCTCCCAACAAATCCCAAAACATGTGAGAGATGCAACCATATAGCCAAACTGGAGGCTAAGCTCTCAACTCAGTACTGGCGTAACCAGTCAGGAGGAGAAGGAAACCACACACTACAATTCCAGTCTCACATAGACCTACCACAACAGCAAACCAAACACATAAACGCACAAAAACATACTTGGGTGGCTCTAAATAAAAATCTGCCTAAGCAGCAGAGACCTCCAAAGCAGACACCCAAGCAACCGCTACCCCAAAACAAAACACGTGCAACACATAGCTCACAAAGCCAGTGTGCCAAACAGTCACAGCCCTTAAGGCTAAATAACACACCTGATACACTTGTAATAGGTGACTCTATCGTCAGGCACACTGACATCCCGCTGACCAGGCTGAACAAGGAGAAGGTCACGGTGAGCTGCCTGTCGGGTGCTAGGATCCGCCACATAACACAAGCACTCAGGTCACTCTCCAAGGCAAGTACAAATATGACTCAGTCATTGTCCATGCTGGTGTGAATGACCTGAGACGTACCTCCCTGGACTACATGAAGAGACAGAGGAGCTCTCTGAGCATGTAGCCCAGGCCGGTATGACCCTGACCTTGAGTAGCATCTTACCCTCACCAAGAAGAGTGCCACAATATGAAGACAAGATAATCAATTTCAACAATTGGCTTAAGTATTGGTGTCATTCAAAGGGGATCAAATGCCTGTCAGCGTGGGATGACATGCTCGACAAGCCACGATGCTTCGCTAGGGACGGCTTGCGCCTGGTCACCCCTGGGCTTTCAGATATTGGCAAAGGCTCTTTCTACCCCCATAGTGCCTTTTTTAAGCAAGGCTCAAAAGACAAACCCACCTCCATACGTATCACAAGGGATAAGAAACTAAGAGTAATGCTACTCAATGCCAGAAGTCTAAACCTCAAGATGCACGCACTCGAAACTCTCCTTAGCATGGAGAACATAGATATCTGTGCAGTAACAGAAACCTGGTTCAAGGCTCCTGAAAGCACCCCAGCACTACCAGGTTATACCTCATACCATGCTTTTCGGCCCCAAAACTTGGACCGAACCACAAAAGGAGGGGGAGTATCAATATTCGTCAAAGATACCCACACCTCCAGGTTGGTAGCACAGCACGAAGCATCAGAGACTATCCATGTGCAACTAACAGTGGGCAAAACTGCCTTCCAGTTTACAGCCTGCTACAGACCACCCTCCCAAACCCAGGAACCCCGCTCAGCCTTCCTGAGAACACTGGAAAATATGAAGGTCTCTCCAAACACCATTATATTGGGCGATTTCAACTACCCAAACATAGACTGGGAGTATTACTCTAGCTCCAACACCCTAGCCCAAAGGTTCCTAGAATTTATAAACTCAAATGCTATGGAACAACTTGTTACCACTCCCACAAGAGGGGAAAACATACTGGACCTGATCATCACCAACATGGGAACTCTATGCTCCAGACCAGAAGTGTATCCCTCACTGGTAAGATCAGACCATATTCACATCCCGACCCCACCCCTTGCCCAGAAAACCACAGTGAAAAACGTCTCTAAAGCAAATTTCACACTCCTCAAAACTGAGGTGGAATCCTTCAAAGCCCCCAGACCTGTAGAAAATACGGCCCAGACCGCAGAATCCTTTATAAACGCATTCTATGAACACCTTCAGGAATGCATCCCAAATAAAACCAAGACCCAATCCTCCAAAGGCAGACGCCCTGTCTGGTGGACCCCAGCCATAAACAAACTATACAATAGAAGGAGGAAGCTACTACATGATAGAGCAAAATCCCAAAAAGGGAAGGCATCTATGATCAGTATTAGCAAAAAAACTACTGGCACTCATAAAATCGTCTAAGGCCAGCTTCGAGAGAAAAATTGCACAGGACACTAAGGATAATCACAAGGCTTTCTTTAGTTATGTTAGGAACCTGGGTTGGAATTCCCAGATATGCTCAGAATTAGTCCAAAATGACAAAAAATACACCAAACCCACAGACATTGCCAACATCCTAGCTGACAGGTTCAGCGCAACCCCCCCCCCCCTTCACCAAAAGGGCAAATATCTATCCCAGCAGAGTGCTGCCCCCCTGACATCTCAGATGCTCAGGTAAGAGCCGAACTGAACTCCAAGAAGAGCTAAACCCAAACATAAAACTACTGTTCAATCTCAGCCTTACTACAGGATATGTACCCAAAGAGTGGCGTACAGCAACAGTGGTCCCTCTCCACAAAGGTGGTGCCTCAATGGATCCTGGAAACTATCACCCCATAAGCCTGACTAGCTTGGTCTGCAAAGCTATGGAAAGGATCATCATGGAACTCATAAATAAAGATATTGGGGACCTACAGACACTGGATCCTACCCAGTTTGGCTTTGTTAAGGGCAGATCCTACATCTTAAACCTGGTTGATTTCTTTGAAACAGTCACCAAAGCCATTGACGAGGGGAAGGTGGTCCACACAGCCTACCTGGACCTCGTAAAAGCCTTCGATACAATACCCAACTCGGGCATTATAGATAAGCTCACCAGCTTAAATATAAACTCCTATGTCACTAGATGGGTTGCAAACTGGCTCAAGGACAGAACCCACATGGTTAGAATTGCTGGAGCCATGTCAGACTCCAAACCAGTTACAAGTGGCATCCCACAAGGCTCAGTCCTGGGACCTCTCTTGTTTGGTATATATTTCTCGGAGGTACAGGCCAACATGGAAGGACTGTGGCTGACCAAGTTCGCAGATGACTGCAAACTGGGTGCCATAATCGACTCTTCAGCCGACACAAGCATCCTCCAAAAGGGCCTCATAGAAACAGACAACTGGTGCCAGAGCCATGGCCTCAAGCTAAATGCCAAAAAGTGTATAGTCATCCCCTTTGGCAAAAACAAAGTTCCCACAAATTACCACATAGGTGGTAATCCATTAAGTACAGAAGAAGTAATTAGGGACCTGGGGACCCAAGTTTATAGCAATCTCTCATTTGACAACCACGTGGCCAAAGTGGTTATAAAAACATTTTATATAGCCCACCTAATCATGAAGGGATTCACATCTAGATCAGGGGAGGTCATCGTGCCTCTTTACTCATCCCTCATCAGGCCCATAATTGAGTACAATGCCCTTTTTGGGATGTACCTTACCAGACACCTGCAGCAACTGGAAAGACCCCAAAAGTACCTCACCAAGAGGATCAAAGGGCTCAAACAGATGCCATATGCTGCCCGGTTAAAGAAACTCCAGCTCTACTCAGTGGCATACCGCCTGCTCAGAGGTGATTTGTGCCTGACGTATAAAGCCATGTCCAACCCGGAATTAATGGACATGCTGCACCTCAGAAAATCCAAATCCCATCGAGCTACTCGCTTGAGAGACTTGAACCTCAGCACTGAAATAAATAGGACATGCTGGAGGGACAGATTCATAACCCAGAGGCTCCCTTCACTCTGGAATAAAATCCCAGTCCAGGTTAGGCAGAGTCCCTCATTTACTCTCTTCAAGAGGAATCTTGATGAGTGGATGGGAGATTGTAGGTTTACCCCGGGTATCACTTCTATGTCACTGTTAGACAGAGGCACAGTATACTAACTTCGAAAAAGGGCATAGCAAAATTAATTTAAAATGGGTGGCAAAAGCCAAACACACTCTGGCTAGGCTTATAAATGCCCTAGGGCAGATAGCCTAGTATGAACCTATGAACCTAAAGGCTTTAGACAAGTCTAGAAATAAGGAAAAGGTAAGTTTGCCGTCATCTCTAGCTTTATTGACAGTATCCATATACTGTCAATAAGTCAAGAAGGTCAGTGCTAGTACTATGGTAAGGACAGAAGCCATGTTGTATAGGGGATAGGAGTACTTTCTGCAGCAGATAGTCTAGCAGTTGTTTTTGAATACATTTTTCAAGTCTTTTGGTGAGGGGAGATAAGATTGCCATAGATCTAAAGTTACTAATGTCTGCTGAATTTCCTCCTTTATACAGAGGGATGATGTGTGAAACAATATTCATTTGTTGGTTAGTTGCAAATAAAAAGTTAGGCTTTATGAGATGAGAAAGTTTTTTCTGTTCCCTTGGTATGTGAATGTAGTAAAACAGTATAATCAGTTTCTTTTTCATAAAGTACTTATAATAAGGAATTTCAGTTTGTATCAAGGAGGGAGCTTTTGAGTTT
Organism: Protopterus annectens; assembly: GCF_019279795.1. NCBI lineage: Eukaryota > Metazoa > Chordata > Ceratodontiformes > Protopteridae > Protopterus > Protopterus annectens. Next base: position 1,079,518,875 of record NC_056727.1, on the reverse strand, counting down.
CTCTCTTTCCTTACTTACAGCCAACATGCAACATTTATTTATTTGTCTTTTAAACAGGTAAGTGATAAGCAGTTGAATAGGAATGAATAAAAGAATCCATCCTAAACTCCTTTTCCCATTTTGCACATGAAGTTAGGGTGTCACGTCAGTAGTGATAATCATCTTGAGCCAAGTTTGCACCGAAGGGGGTCTAGCCCTGCTGTGGTAGTTCATTTGTACTACTCACTCACACACTCTCACCTATGGTCAATTTAGCATTTCCAATCCACCTACTGCATGTCTTTGGAATGTGGTAAGAAACCAGAGCACCCGGAGGAAACCCACGTGACTGCATGGAGGACATGCAGACTCCACACAGAAGGCAACCTAGCAGAGAACCTCTGCAAAGGATGAATACAAATATTTTATATCAAACATTTGTTCCAGAGATGAGGGTATGAAAATATGTAGGATGAATAATGGTACATTATGGGTAATTCTAAAACAGATTACATTTGTATAACTGCAGATTATAAGTTACTGGTATACTCAGTAAGTATAGAAAGATTGTGATTGCATTGAATAAATGCGGAAATTAATTAATATGCAACATATGACAAAACAATTAAACACTGATCAAGTGGTCGAATAATAAATGGAAGCATCCTAGGGTAGATTTTTTTCATTTGATATTTTCCATGAAGAATTTCCTTTTACTGAATTTTCACACTGTTTTTCCATTAGTTTTACACTATGCATATTTAATTTTATAAGATGGTTTGTTTTATGCACACTTGTAATTATGGGCTTTTAATTCCTTTCTGAACTTGTGTCACCAAATCTTTAACATTCAACTGAGCTGCTACCAGTTCATACAGATGGGACCTCAGTTTTTTTGATGGCACATTTAAAGAATGACTCCTTCACAGTGCAGCACCACCCCAGTGCTACAGTGTAGTATCAGTTGTAGAACATGAATTCAAGTGTTTGACATAACAATAAAAATGGTACTTTTTTAATCTTCTTCTATCAAAAGTGAATATACAATTTGCTACTGATATCGATATAGCAGAGGTCAAATATTTTATTTCCTTTTTTATTTATCCTTAATTGACAGGGTTAGTCCCACTAGGCTAGTGGCCTCTTTTCAGGGAGACCCGAAGTGGTATTTTTACTGCTACGGAAAATTTGGCCTGGGCCTCAGGAAACTTCCTCTACTCTTTTCTGGCAACCACATCAGAAAGATGCAGCACTACCTTTATGTAAAAACATCACGCTTGTTACTCTCACTGCTTTCTTTGCTGGTAGTCTCTAATTGAAGACTAAGTTGACCGTCATCCTCAGCAGTGATGGACCCCTGGAGGTGTGGCACTTGTACTGCTCACTTTGTGCACATTCATTGCTGACAAACTTGCTAACACAGAAACATAGTGGCACAATACAACAAGGAAAGGACGAACAGGAAGAACAGCACAGGTGGGTCACACTGTATGCCACAAATTGCAAAGAATAACACAGTAGAGAGTCGACTATCTGAACATCAATTATCTGAACAGTCAATTATCCGAATGCAGCCTTCCAAAGTTTTTGAGTGGGAAAAATCATAAAGTTTGAATATGTAAACATCATAGTCACTTGACTCTTTTTTGAGCTTGCAGCCTGCTCATGTGTGAAAAATATTCTTTATTGTCCAGTGGAATCACTCAGTGGTTGAAAAGTGTATTCCCTGTGCGCAGAAAAAAAAAAACTTTTAGAAGTTTTTTATCTGATTCAATGTATGTTTGATTATCTGAACAGTTTGATTATCCAAACTACCCTAGGTCCCAATTAGTTAGGATAATCGACTCTCTACTGTACATGTTGAACATGCCAAATTTCTACATTACTCAACTAATGCATAAGCAGACATTAAACAATTATGCCATAAGAAATGCATTTAAAGTATTTTATGTAACTTTGTAGTACTTCATGCATACTTACTTCCAGACCCCTGATTACCCACTGCTACAGTAAGACTAAACAAGTCTCTATCACCACTCATTTTTCCTAGAAAGGCCTTATAACTTCTTGGCAGAGAGGCTGGCAATACACAGCCATGTTAGAGGCCACCATGGGAAATGCAAATAAATTTATCTTTCGCTCTCTCTAATTTTATATATATATATATATATATATATATATATGTATATATATATATATATATGTATATATATATATATGTATATAGATATATATATATATATATATATATATATATATATATATATATATACATATATATATATATATATACATATATATATATATATACATATATATATATATATATATATATACATACATACATACATACACATATACACACATACACATACACACATATACACACATACACATACATACACACACACACACACACACACACACACACACATACAGAACAGCGCAAGGACAAAATTATATCAATTACAAATAACATTAGGAGTATGAATATAAACAGGCAGCTATAGGAATAAATCAGAGCTCTAACAAAAAGTAGAAATACCAGAACACGTAGAGAGAGCACTAAAACACGGCTAATAAAAAGACTTTTTAATGAATAAAAGAGAACAGTGAGCACTTTCTCAGTCTAGCTGCTTCCTCAGACAATTCAAACAACATAGATTATTCATTTAAAAACACAAAAGTGACACCACAAAACAATTAATAGTTTAAAAAGACAGCAGCAAAAAAACATTCTAAAAAATATATCAAACTGAAATGAAATTCAATGCCTTAGAAAAAATATATACAAAGAAATATATAATGTAGAATATGGTAATTAAAAATGCTATTTATTCAAAGGTCTACTGACAAGCACAGGTTGAACAGAAAGCTTATTATTTAGACCTTTACCCATGTTCGCTCTCATCCTGATGATCCATTGTAGTTCCCTATTCTCTACCCTGTTCCTAACAGCCTCCTTCCTTATATTAGGAGGTACAACCTCAATGACCATAAACCTGAATTTATGCTCTTTCCCCATGGCCAGTGTGTCATGCCAAAGCATTGGTATCAACATTTCTAGAAATATACAGGTGTTCCCTAATGCGGTCCCTTAGCCTGCAGGTGGTCATACCTATGTAAAATGAAAAACAATTCATACAGTAGCTCAAATATACCAAATTGGTACTATTACAGTTAGCTCTCAAATGAAAAGTCAACTGTTTACCTGTGTCCGGATGACAAAATATCCCTGAACAGTCAAGATATTTACAAAAATTGCATTGATTACAAACTGAAGTACCAAAACCAGATAATATAATCTGGCTATCATCTTGAGGGCTCAACTTTGGGCCACAAAGGATTATTTTAATCGATTTCTGATTTTTAAAAGCATAATGTGGGACATCAACTATTTGTCTTCTTTGCTCATCAACACACAAGTTGTTCCAATTTTTATTAAAAATGTCTTGTAACAACTTATCATTACTAGAATATGTCACTGGGACCCTGATAAAATTATCCCTAAGATTAGGGACAGTCACTGATATAGTATTACATGAGAAGTAGGGTTTACCTAAATCATTTCTCAGGGTGCGAGTCTGTGAGGGTACCTTATTAACTTCTCTCTTGGAATAACCTCTCTCTAAGAAACATCTCTCAAGATTACTAAGTTCCTCACTAAACTTCCCATCTTCAGCTGTTAACCTGGACACTAAGAGCTTGTGCTTTCATCACATTTTTAAAGATATGCTGCGGACGCATGCTATTACGTTCAAGATAGGTATTCCTGTAGTATTCTGTCTTGAGTTCAATATCATTGTCCATTAAACACATTTTACCAACTGGTATAAACGTAGTACCTCTCTGAAGTATAGCTAGTTCCTCTTCAGAAAAGTTCCATTTGGAAAGATTCCAAACTAATGCCAATAGCTACACCAACATTGTCATGGCCACATGGGAGAAGGAATTCGTATTGAAGGAAGATACGGGCTTTCCCATTATTTTCTTTCGTCGGTTTGTGGATGACCTGTTTCTTTTATGGGAGGGAGAGGAGTCCAGCTTCTCTCGTTTTATGGGACATGTTAATAATACCACTGAATTCTTGAGATTTACAGCTTATACTTCCACTACAAGTATTAATTTTCTTGATGATACCATTCATAGGTCTGCTACAGGAGAATTTAGTACAGAGATTTTTTAGAAAGGAATGCTACAGGAATGCGCCAGGGCCTGAGAGGAAATTGTCATACTGGAAATAGAGCATTCTGTTAAAAAGAAACAATTCTTGTACCATCTTAAAGATCCTTCAGCAAAGAATGAAAAGGTGCGAGTCAGTAAGTTGAACATAAGGATTAACCAAATCTCAGTTAAGAAGTTATGTCCAAATTTAACATGACTGGGTCAGTTATGTGATGTAGTGTGGAGGTTGTGGTGTTAACCTATCTGACAGCATATTGTGCATGCCATAAAAGGTGACAGCCTCATTATTAGGCAAGCATTTGTTCATAGACTAGCTACTCCAGTTTTTCTATGCAATGAATTTTTAGATGGATCTAAAGTTTTATGTGGAGAAGTTGGTGACTAAGAGTAAGTTATTGCAGCAGATTTCATTAATGTGTGCGACTCTATGCAAACTAGTATACCAGAAATACTGATGAGTGGGTTTAGGGATACAACAGGCAGACTTTTTTTTTAAACTAGAATATAGGACATTTTCTTTGTGTGGTGGTGCATCACATTTGCTAAGAAGAGACTGCATTGCTGAGATGAAAATGATTCTGAGTTAGATTTCAGAAAAGGTGAAACCGGTCATGAGAGCAGTGAGTATCCTGACATTGATATTGGGTATGATACGGGGGATATTATTGGCCTTGTGAAGAAATATTTTAATTTATTATAACTCTATTCAAAATTGAGTAGAGTTAAATTTAAGTTAGGTAGGGGTTTTGCATCTAATTGTTAAGTTCATAGGTTCATAGGTAGGGGTTTTGAATCTAATTGTTAAGTTCATAGGTAAGTACTAGGCTATCTGCCCGAAGGCATTCATAAGCCTAGCCAGAATGTGTTGGCTTTCATCACCCTCTTAGATTAGTTCCCTGGGCCTCTGTCCAGCAGAGCCACTGAAGTGATCCCTGGGGTAAACTTTGTTTCCCATCCACTCGTCAAGGTTTCTTTTGAAGAGTGTTAGTGAGGAGCTCTGCCTAATGTAGATTGGGATCTTGTTCCAACGCATGGGAAGTCTCTGGGACAGGAATCTATCCTTCCAGCACGTCCTATTTATTGTTGTGGTGAGGTTTAGCTCCTTAGAGCGTGTGGGTCAAGGGGATAAGGTTTTCTTTAGGTGGAGCATGTCCATCAATTCTGAGTTGGACATGGCTTTGTATGTCAGGCAGAGATCACCTCTGAGTAGGCGGTATGCAACAGAGTACAGCTGGAGTTTCTTCAGTCGAGCTGCATAGGGCATCTGTTTGAGGCCAGTAATCCTCTTGGTGAGGTACTTCTGTGGTCTTTCCAGCTGTTGCAGGTGTCTTGTAAGGTACATCCCAAATGGGGTATTGTACTCTATGATGGGTCTGATGAGTGATGAGTAGAGGGGCACAATGACCTCTTTTGATCTGGATGCGAACCCTTTTGTGATTAGGTGGGCCACGTAGAAGGCTTTTTTAACCACTATGGAAATGTGATTATCAAAGGTGAGATTATTATCTACTTGGGTCCCCAGATCCCTTATTAAGTCTTCCATATTTAGGGGACTACCGCCTGTGTGGTAGTTTGTGGGTACTTTGTTTTTTCCAAAGGGGATGACTATACACTTTTTGGCATATAGCTTGAGGCCATGATTTTGACACCAGGTATCCATCTCAGTGAGACCCTTTGGAGGTTGTCTGTCAGCCGAAGGGTCAATTATAGCCCACAGTTTGCAGTTGTCTGCGAATTTTGTCAGCCATAGTCCTCCTGTGCTTGCCTGTACCTCTGAGAAGTATATGCCGAACAGGAGGGGTCCTAGGACTGAGCCCTGGCGAATGCCACTTGTAACCGGTTTAGAGTTGGACCTAGCTCTTGCAACTCTCACCATGTGGGTTCTGTGAGTCAGCTGGCAACCCATCTTGTAATGTAGGGGTTTATGTTCAGGCTGGTGAGCTTGTCTATAATACCAGAATGGGGAATGGTGTTGAAGGTCTTAGCGAGGTCTAGGTAGGCTGTGTGTACCACCTTTCCCTCGTCTATAGCCTTGGTAATGGTCTCAAAGACGTCCACCAGGTTTAGAAGGCATGATCTGCCTTAAAGCCGAACTGGGTAGGGTCCAGTGTTTGGAGATTCCCAATGTCTCTGTTAATATGTTCCATGATGATGCACTCCACAGACTTGCAGATGAAGCTAGCCAGGCTTATAGGGCGATAGTTCCCGGGGTCTATTGTGGCTCCACCTTTGTGGAGCAGAATAACCATTGCTGTGCGCCACTCTATAGGTACGTAGCCTGTGGAGAGGCTGAGTTTGAACAGTGTATTTAAGTGAGGGGTTAGTTCGTCTTTGAGCTCATGTAGGACACAGCCTGGGACACCGTCCGGTCCCATTGATGCTGTGTTTTTGGCTTTGGAGAGGGTGGTTTTAACCTGAGTGTCTGTGATTTCAGGGACTCTATATTCTTCTGGTATGGTTATGGGCCCTTTCGGGGGTGAAAGGGGGGTGAAGTCTACACTGAACCTGTCTGCCAGGTTGTTGGCGATATCTGTCGGTTCAGTGTATTTTGTGCCATTCTGCATTAACTCCGAGCAGATCTGAACATTGCCACTTAGATTCTTGACATAGCTAAAGAATGCCTTGTGGTTATCTTTGGAGTGCTTGGCAATTTTCTTTCAAAGCTCACCTTGGATGATTTTATGAGGGATCGTAGTTTCTTGCTGATACTGATCAGGGATGTCTTCCCTTCTTGGGATTTTACTCTTTTCTGTACTAATTTCCTCCTTCTATTGTATAGCTTGTTTATGGCAGGAGTCCACCAGGCTTCTTTTTCTTGGAGGAGTGAGTCTTGGTTTTGCTTGGGATGGCACAATCCATGCATTCTTGTAGGTGACCATAGAATGCATTAGTAAAGGATTTTGCAACTTGGACAGCATTATTCTTCAGCATGGGGGCTTTGAAACTTTCCACCTCGATCTTAAGTAACGTGAAGTTTGCTTCTGAAAAGTTTTTCAGGGTGCTTTTCTTGTCCGGGGGTGGAGGCAGAATGTGGATATCCAAAGTGATTTGTTTATGGTCAGATCTAACCAGCGAGGGGTTGACCTCCAGTGTGGAACACCGGTCGCCCATGTTGGTGATGACCAGGTCCAATATGTTGTCACCTCTGGTGGGAGTGTTGACCAGGTGAACCAGGGCATTTGAGTTTATAAATTCTAGGAAATGCTGGGCAAGGGAGTTAAGTACTTGAGTAGTTCTCCCAGTTAATGTTTGGGTAATTGAAATCGCCCAATATTAGGGTGTTTGCTAGGACCTTTATGTTTCCCAGTGTTTCCAGAAACGTGGAATTGGAGTCCTGGGCCATTGTGGTGATCTGTAGCAAGCTACAATTTGAATTACAGTTTTACCCATTGTTAGTTGCACGTGGATGATCTCTGAAGCATCATGCTGTGTCACTAACCTGGAGGTATGGCTATCCTTGATGAATATGGATACGCCCCCGCCTTTTGTATTTCGGTTTGGGTTCTGTGGCCGAAATGTATGGTATGAGTTGTAGCCTGGTAGTGCTGAGGTGCTCTCTGGAGCCTTAAACCAGGTTTTTGTTACTGCACATATATTGATTTACTCCATACTGAAGAGTGCCTCGAGTGCATGCATTTTGAGGTTTAGACTTATGGCATTGAGTAGCATTATCCTCAGTTTTTTGTTACTTGTGCTATTTACGGCGGTGGGTTTGTCTTTTGAGCCTTGCCTAAAAAAAGCACTATGGGGGTGGCAAGAGCCTTGGCCAGTATCTGAAAGCCTAAGGTTGACAGGTGCAAGCTATCTCTAGTGAAGCAGCGTGGTTATCGAGCATGTCATCCCAGGTGGACAGGCACTGGATCCCCTTTGAATGACAAGTATTATTGAAAGTATTACATAGATGCTGTTTCACTTCTGATAAATATGCTTTAGGATTACAGCACAAAGAATTTTGCCTCCTTTTGCTAAACAATGACTTTAGCAATATTAACTGCCATTTTAGAGTGCATTTACAGTAATATATTCTTATGTGGGAAAGTAGTAAAGGTAGAGCTGCTATTTTCTAAAGGATGGTCAGTATTACAGAGTGGTATGAGTAGATGTTATATCTTGAGTTTGCTGAGTTTTGAAACTTCATCCAAGAAGTAGGTTGTGTGTACTGGCCCATATGGTGTACAATACATGTTATGTATTGTGTAGTAAGATTATAGAAATGGGAACAAGTTGGCTAGAAACTGAGTTACGGCTGAGTAAAATAAGGGTTTTATAATAAAAGGTTACATCGAAATTCATGTACGCCAGCTTTTAAATCCATTGACAGGATGGACAGGCTGTTTGTGTTACTATCTGGTAAGTTTAAGCTTAAACAAGAAGCTTCAGGAGGTGTTTGGAAGGTAAACAGTGATAATTTAGGGAATGTGCTTCGTGTACAAGGAAATAAACTATGTGGATACTGATTTTTGTTTTGGAAGTGGGTATATCACAAAGGCTTACAGGGAATATTGAAATAAGAATGGTTTTAAAATTTCACAGCTGTATAACTGAGGCTGTCTGAGAAATATGTGGTTTATGAAGGACAAAACGTATTTTTAAGGAACTGTAATGAGTTGTTAAAGATCTGCTGTGTATTAGGGAACAGAAGTAGAATGTTTTGTTTTGAGTTTATACTATTACTGATATGGGAACCATTCAGCTCATTGTAAGCTGACCTCAAGACTCATCTCATTGAGGTTCAGCCCCTTTAACTTGGGTTTAACTTCATAGGTAGTTTATACATTTAGGAAATGGATGGCATTGCCCTCCCAGACCAGTGATTTTTTTTTTTTTTTTTTAACTGTACTTACCTCGTAAGCTCTCATTTCGACAAGCTGAGTTATGGTGATTCATACTGAAGTTATTTGATTTGGTGAGTGAAAATGTGATGGGTTATTATGATGGCTTGCAGTCATTTTATGTATTTGGTACATGCGAGTTAATACAGGTGTGCTATGTGTGGTATAAAGATAAACTGCCATCAATGTTACTGTTAGCTTTAAAGTATTAATTGGTTTAGAAAATGCCATGCATAAATGTAACAATATACAGGGAGCATGAAATTATGGCCCCACCTCTCATTAAACAGGGTCAGTCAGCTGGTGTTATGTGTCTACAGCTGAGTTAGAGTTACACTATAGAGAAGGCAGCAAAATGAAGCCAAACAGCACTTCAAACATTCAGTTTTAAAAGAGCTACAAAAAACTGTCATCAGAGTTAGGACATTCTTACAAAGACCAACCATCACCATGTAAAACACTGTCAGTTTGTGTGCAGGAAAACATTTAACCAAAGACACATTTCAATTTCTAGATGTGTTTATTCAAATTCTCACTGCCAACTCCCAATGTTTCAACAGTGGGCATGGAACAGGTGCCAAAATCCAACCCCCAAGGGAAGAGAGATGGCCAAGGACTGTTTGGTCTTTTCTCCCAGCATTCCTATAGACATCAGGGTTGCTACTCCAAACTGGGTGATAGTTGGTACTTGTGGGTGGCCTGCCCCTTACCAGTAGGTGGCTGTTCATACTGATATATTGGCACCATATTCTAGAAATAACCTACCTCTGCTTCAGCTATATGCATCTATACAAGGAATCTGTTACACCCCACATCTGCACAGATGTATCAAACAGGTCCACTGGCACATCTGGAACTGTACTTACTTTTACAATGTCCTGCTATACAGTCTCTGGGTGAATATTTATAGTTTTCAAAATAGTGAACCCCCAACTCTTCTCACAACTTAACATATTTTTAGTGGCATCTGTAGTGTTTGGAGAAGATTCTGTGACTTTATAGGAAGACAGGAAATCGGGTACAGTCAGGTGTATCCATTCCTATGATTCACTGATAATTGCTGTAGCACCTGAACTATCAAGTCTACTTCAGTTAGATAGCTTCCCAAAAGGGAGGGACTAGCCACTCCCTCTCCAGCTTGCAAGCTCATTCCAATAACTTACAGATGGCTTTCTCAAAGATGTATATTCTATTCTTCACTGTAGCTGCCATTTGTCTTTGTTGGTTTACTGCTCACCTATGAGAATTCCTTATATGAAAGCCTGACGACCCTTATTGCATTCTTGTAGGATCTGCAGATATGCTTTTTGGCTAAGATTAAGTGTAGGTGAGCAGGCTGCTGTCTGTATTGCAAAATTAATTTGGAGCTTACACTACATGGCATGGAATTAGTGCAGAGCCATCAGTTCTGCTCAACATAGCTAATCTGAGCATTTGTCACCATATAACAATCTGCTTGCCACAGAACATACTTATTTTAACAACATTCGGGGGAAGGGGTGACTGCGACATGTTAAAAAATTCATTCAGTGTAATAGATCCACCACCAGCAACATTTTACAGAACTGACGTCTGTTCACTTTGTGCTACAGCACTCATGGGACATGTGCCACACTATCCCTTGTGGTTTCACACAGTTACAGTGCTGTCACATGTGTTTGGGTATCCAGACATGTTAGCATTCCTGGCAGAAACACATGGTGACATAGAATGTCTTTTTGGTTACATGTGTCTTTGTGTTTACATATTTTTTTATTTTATTCTCCCCCAACAATCCTTGTCCTGATGGGTTCTGTATCTGTACCCAGTAGTCTAATTAATTTTCTGACAGCAGAAGGTGGGAATGTCTAAGTGAGGTAACAGCCTGATGGCAAATTCATTCTTGCCCATGAATCCCTAATCAGCTTGTTTGCTCTGTAGTGACAGTCAGAGAGTAAATAATGGAAGAAATTGCTGGTCTTGCAGAATGGTCTGCCCTCCATCTAGGTGAAGCACCCCCCTTTCTTGTGGCAGGTCTGTAAGCTGCAGATGTGTGGGGTGCCCTACAAAACACATTTTTTTTTACTGCTGTGTTAAGCATTGTGTTTGATTACCTGATCAATGGAGGTTTTAATTTGTGGGATTACTTCCTGGTGAGCCCATCATTAATGTCTTTGAAGTATGTGGTCATTTAATGGCTGGGCTGCAAAGAGTGAAGACATAGGGGCATATCTGCTTGGATTGAGGTGAAGTGTCTCTCACACACACACACACACACACACACACACACACACACACACACACACACACACACACACACACACACACACACACACACACCATATATATATCAAGCACTCCAGTACACAAAACAAGAACAATGGGTGCATGGATAGGAATATAGGAATACAAGAACACCAAAAGTGTGTGTGTGTGTGTGTGTGTGTGTGTGTGTGTGTGTGTGTGTAAAATCATCTGTATGTCTCCACCCCATTCTTTTATCCACTTTTTAGCTATAGAACAGGTTTATCTCCTTATAGGAAATATCTATATTTCCTCCATTTAAACCCAGTCTTACATTTTCTGATTCCTCTTGTTTCAACAAGTATTATTCAATACTTTGTTCCTGCTTTAGTTTTCTTATGTTTCCTGAATGATAATGTTTCTTCCTTAACCTTTTCATGCTACCTGTCCTCAAAAACAGTCAACCCTTCCACCCCACAGACTTCTTTTTCACTTTAGTTTTTCACAAGAGATCATTGCATCTGTCATTGAAGTTTTGATACATTGCTATTCCCCTTCTTACATAATGCCTCTGTGTCTGTTTACAACAGCTTTTCAGTTACACTCCTTTGTTTTGTTAGTGTGACCACCAGATATAAACAATCTTAAATTTTTGTTCACTTTCACTCCAAGGTTAAGTTAAATGTGAAAATCACTGTAAACTGATCCTTGTTCTCAAATGGCTGTCCACTTCCACAATCCTGTTGTCACCCTCATCCATGCCCAAGATTGAGCCTCTTCAGCTGTGATGCAGTGCTAAGTCTCTGAGGCATGCCTTCCGTAAGGACATCATGCATACTCATACTTCTAGTAGTGAATGAAACCAGGGATAACCAGATAATATCAAACATATTTATGTCCCTCTCACATCAACAATACTTCCCCTTTTTCTGTCATCCTAACTTTTTGTCATTCTGTTACCCATTTCTTCCCCCAAGAAGAGGGTCTACATTTGCAAACCTTTGGTGGATTGTGTTGCTAGTCTCCATTGTGACGCACGCTCTCCGTATTTTTCTTTACTTCTGCTACATGCACGTGCATGCGCGCGCGCACACCCACACAAGTAGACATATGGTTCCTCCTACTTTCTCTGTACTCTTCTTCACTCAAAGTATGCTTGCATCCCAGTCATGGTAGTTTGTGTATCATGTTTCTATGAAGTCCATAATACTGGGGCATTTTTTTTTTTGTCAAACACAAAGCCACTATTTCTTGTTATTATTGCAAGACTTCAGGCACTACCTCATTATTTCTCATTTTACTTTGATATTACCCTTTTTTACTCATTTTTGTATATTCTGAATTTGACTTTTTCTCCACCTGCCACTTTTTTTGTTTATCCTATCTTAAACTATATGAACGCTGCTTGTAAGAAAGACAACATATCCCCTCAAAAAAGTGTATGGATTTCATTTGAGATGGTTGTTCCAATGTTTGAAAAGACATTATCTGCAAAGTACAAAATGTACCCATAATTTTACAAATACACTCTTTCAAGACATAAATGCCATCATAGTGACTTCCAAAAATTCCAGTTTGCACTCATTATACCTAGTTCTAGAGATAAAAGCTTGTTTGAATTTGTTAAGACAATTGGAAGTTGACCCTGCTTTTTTTCCACTTTTAAAATTTTCCAGGCTTACTGCACTTCCTTTTACTGTTCAGCTGTTACACTGTTAGCTGCTGCTGACATCACTGTTGGTCCTAGGGATAATTCTCACTTAGTACAAAGTGTACTTACACAAGCCGTGCAGCATAACATCTGATCCTAAGCTGCCATAAATAACTGCTTCTCTTAGCCAAAACATCTGTTTGGAAATGCAGCATGCCAAAAGTGACTTCTGTTTTCCTATCCAAAAAGGATTTTGAAAACAGTTCGTTTCAAGTGAAATGTCCGTTACTGATGCTTTTAATGTTCACTTTCTTTCATTCGAACTCCCTGAGGTCCAGCTTCCACAAAGTATTAATTGCAACACTTTAGTTTCCTATTTCTTTCTGATTTAGATGCCACAACCACAGCACTCATTTTTCATAAGCACTTCTTTACACAGCAGTTGTCAGAGCTGAAACTGGTAAAACAACATCACCTGTGAATGATAATTTTATTAAGGGATGACACCACTTACATGTAGCTGAAGAACATTTTATTAACAGAAAATTCTACTTACCTTGTAGCTCCTTGACTGACAGTGGACCCACCAGTTTAGATTTTCCTTAAGAACAGCAGAAAAATACAGGCTCAGACTTTTTCACTGGTAAAAAGTGGTCTTGATTATGGTAGACACTATTATATTCTGAAACACTGACCTTCCACTTCAAAGTGCACAGAAATATACACACGAAATAAGAACTGCATGGCTGAACTACTGTGCTCATTGCCCAGGGAATAAGCTGTAATCATAGTGCCTAAAACTTCACTCTCCCCCATCTCCATGTAAACATTCTTGAAATCATTCACAGTTTTGACAGGACTTCATATTCAGGAAGGCTGTGCCAGTCACCACTAACCTTTTGGTGAAATAAATGTTTCTCAAGTATCCCCCGAGTTGCCTAACTTTATGAGCATGCTGTGTAGACGTGCACTTTCATTTTTGAAAAATCTCATCAACATAGATTCTATGAATTCCCTTGAGGTTCGAAGCATTTTATGATATCCCTCTATGACCCCTTTTCTCAAGAACAAACATGCCAAGTTCCAGTCTCTTTACCTATGTCTTTTAGAGCATACAATGCATCACTTTGTTGCCCTCTTTTGAGCCATGTTAATCTAGTTTATTTCTTTATAAAGTCTCCAGAATTACAAACAGTACTCTAGACAAGGCCTATTAAAGGTTTTCAAGAACTGTATTTGGTTGCTTAATTGCCAAGTAGTTAATTGAATAGAGGGCTTTTACTGTGTTTTTCTGTTGTAAACACTATATTTTTATCGTTCATAGGTGTGTACTAGGCTAATGGCCCTGGAGCCTTTACAAGCCTAGCCCATAGAAGTGCCCTGGCATCGTACCGCCAGACCTTAGTTCCCAGTGCCTCTATCAAGAAGAGCCATTGGAGTGATCCCCAGGGTGAACTTTCTATTACTCATCCACTCCAAGATTTCTCATGAAGAGGGACAGCAAGGTGCTCTGCTTGACACGTATGGGAAGTCTATTCCAGAGCATGGGCAGTCTCTGGGTTATGACCCTGTCCCTCCAGCATGTTCTGTTGATTGTGGTAATGAGGTTGAGGTCTCTGTAGCTTGTGGTGCAGAGGGATTGGGATTTCTTTAGATGTAGCATTCCTAACAGAGCTGGGTCAGACCTGGCTTTGTAAGTCAAGCAGAGATCGCCTCTAAGTAGGTGATATGAGACCGAGAATAGCTTGAGTCTTTTGAATCTGTCCATGTAAGACATGTGTTTAATGCCTAGGATCCTCTTCCTGAGGTACTTCTGTGGCCTCCCCAGCTGTTGCAGTTGTCTAGAGAGGTACATGCCAAATGGGGCATTACACTTGATGACTGGTCTAATGAGGGAACAGTATGGAGAGACAATGACCTCTTCCTGGATGCAAAACCCTTGCTAATGAGATGTGCCACATAGAAGGACTTTCTGACAAGAGTGGCAATGTGGTGGTCGAAGGAGAGGAGGTAATTAGTGGGAAATTAGTTTTTACCAAAGGGGATGACGACGCATGTTTTGGTGTTAAGCTTAAGGCCATGGTTTCGACACCAGTCTTTGGTCTCAATGAGGCCTTCCTGTTGGATGTCTGCATTACTTGGGGAGTTAATAATCCCTCCCAGCTTGCAGTCATCTACAAATATCGTCAGCTAGAGTTCTTTTGTGTTGGCCAGAATGGGACTTCTGAGATGTAGATGCAGAACAGGACAGGACCCAAGACCAATCCCTGTGGGACTCCATTCGTGATTGGTTGGAAGTCCGACTTGGAGTTTGCTACTTTCACACTGTGTGTTCTATCTGAAAGTGAATTTCCAACCCACCTAATGATGTAGGGGTTGATGCCTAGTTTGGTGTGTTTATCAATAATTCCTAAGTGAGGAATGGTATCAAAGGCCTTTGCCAGATCAAGGTAGGCTGTATGCACTGCCTTACCTTCATCCACAGCCCTGGTGACAGTCTCAAAGCAGTCAACCAGGTTGAGCAGGCATGATTCTCCTTTTCACAAAGCCAAACTGCGAGGGGTCCAGACTTTGAAGATTTCCTATATCTTTATTAATCAGGTCTATGATGTGCGCCATAGCTTTGCATATCAGACTCGTCAGGCTAATGGGGCGATAATTCCCAGCCGTGGACTGTAGTCACTCCCCCTTTATTGTGAGAGATGACTGTAGCAGTGCGCCATTCAGTAAAGACAAAGCCTGAGGGGAGGCTGTAAATGAACAGAGTGCACAGATGTGGTGCAAGTTCATGTTGTAGAACAAAGCCAGGGATATTATTGGGTCCCATGGAAGCTGTATTCTTGGGCTTGGACAATGCAGTTTTAAACTGTGCTGCAGTAATGCTGGGTGCCTGGCATTCTTCCTGTATTGTGAGTGGTTCTTTATGGGGGAGAGAGGGGTAAAGTTGGCACTGAATCAGCCAGTATGTTGGCAATATCTGTTGGCTCAGTATAAGAGGTACCATTGTGCAGTAACTCAGAGCAAATCTGGGTATTGCTGTGGAGGCTCTTGATATAAACTATAGAAAGCTTTGTGGTTGTTTTTAGTGTCTGCTGCAATTCTGTTTTAATAGCTAGCTTTAGAGGATTTGATGAGGGATCTCAACTTTTTATTGAGGCTAATAAGGGAGTTTTTCCAGTCTTGGGACTTCACCTTTTTCTGCAACACGTTTCTTCCTTCTGTTGTAGAGTTTACTAAATGGCTGGGAACCACCAGACGGGCTTTCTTTTTTTGGAGGAGAGCATCTTGGTTCTGTTGGGTATGGCTAGTTCCATGCATTTATGTACATGTTCATACAGTGCATTGCTGTATGATTCAGCAGTCATGCAGCTATTTTCCATTGGCATGGGTGCCATGAAATTAGCCACCTCTGTTTTCACAAGTCCAAAGTCAGCTTTGGAGAAGTTTTTCAAGGTGGTTACCTTTGCAGGGGGTGTGGGTGAGCTGTGGATTTCCATGGTGATTAGTTTATGGCCAGATCTGACCAGGAAGGAACTGGCTATTGGTGTAGAGCAATGGTCGCCCATGTTAGTAATAACCAGGTCAAGGATTTTGCTTCCTCTAGTGGGGGTCAGGATGAGCTGGTCCAGGGCATTGGAATTTATGAATTCCAGGAAGCGTTGGGAAAGTGTATTGGTGCTTGAGTAGTTTTTCCAGTTGATGGAGGGATAGTTGAAATCACCTAGTATGAAAGTGTTAGGTTGGACCTTGACAGATTCCAGGGTGTTTAGGAACATGGAGTGAGAGTCAAGAGACATGGTTGGGGACCTATAGCAGGCTATGACCTGGATCGCCATCTTACCCAATCTTAGTTGTACCTGAAGTATCTCAGATGAGTTATGCTGGGCTAATAGTCTGGAGGTGTGCATATCCTTTATGAATATATAGACACCACTGCCTTTGGAGCTTCAGTCCAGGTTTCTGTGCCGAAAGGTGTGGAATGAGTTACAGCCTGGTAGTGCAGGGGTGCTTTCTGCCGTTTTAAACCAGGTCTCATTTACATCACAAATGTCGATGTTCTCCATTTTGATGAGTGCTTCGAGCTAGTGCATCTTGAGATTTAGACTTCTAGTGTTGAGCAGCATGACCCTCAGATTGCATTTATTTATAGCTGTGATGGTAGTAATTTGGTCTTTGGAACACCATCTAAAAAAGGCACTATAGGGGTGGCAAGAGCCTTAGCCAGTACTCTGAAACCCAGGGGTGACAGATACAGGCCATCTCTGGCAAAGCATTGAGGTCCGTCAATCATGTCATCCTAAGCAGACTGATACTGGATCCCATTACAATGGCACCAGAAACTTAGCCAATTGTTGACATCAATCATTTTTTGTTTGTACTGTTGTGTCATTCTGGGTGATGGTAGGATACTGCTCAGGGCTAGTGTCATACCTGCCTGGGCCATATAATCAGAGAGCTCCACCATGTCTCTTTTCATGTTGTCCATGGAGGTGTATCTCAGGTCATTCACACCCACATGGACAATGATAGAGTCATACTTGTACTTGTTGTGGTGTGACTTGACTGCATGTGTTGGATTCTGGCACCTGATAGACAGCTGACTGTTACCTTCTCCTTATTCAACCTAGTGAGTGGGACATCTGTGTGCCTCACTATTGAGTCACCTATGATTAAGTGTATTGGGTAAGGTGTTTAGCATTAGGGGCTTAGGTAGAGGGTCACACTGTGGAGGTGAGCTATGTGTCCTGTGGTTTGTGCTGTGTTGTGGTGGTTGAGTGTGTTTCAGTCTTGGAGGTCTCTGCTGTTTGGGTAAATTCCGATTGAGAGCATCCGCAAAGGTGGGTGTGTGGTTTGTAACAGCTGTGATAGTGGATGTTTTGGAGGGCTATGTGTTCCATGTGGTGTGGTGCAGGTGTTGGCCTTCTCCTCTAGACCAGCTAGTCCGGTCTTGGCTGGAGAGTGCATATTTTCCAGTTTGGTGATATAAGTGCATCTCTCACAAGTCTAAGTGCTAGGAGGTAAGAGGAGAGGGTTGTCTGTGTAGATGAGGCAGTTGCCACACTGCCTCAGAATGCCCAAGTGCACCAGGTAATAAGAGAAAGCACAGGAAACTGCCCTTTAATCATGCTAGGAGGGGTGGTCATAATTAGTAAGTACTGGAGCTATTTCTCTGAAGACCGACTAGAGCTGATGGCACTTAGGTGTGCTATAATTGCTACAAAACCCTGTTGAAGTGCAAAGTGATTAGGCTATCTGAAGTGCAAGAGAGAAAGAACTAACAAGATCTAAGGGAAAAACTGAACAGCAGACTTTCTGGCACCAGAAATAGTTTACCTCAGCTCGGCGCTTCTGAGCAGAGCTTAAACAAGTGCAAACCCGCGCAAGCAAGACTTTTAAGCCAGAAAGATGAAAGGTATGAAAAAACTGCCCGAACGGCCAATAAGCTACAATTTCTGGGCCAGAAACCACTCCTCTTGTGGTAGATAGGCTACCTAGTGCTTAGTGCTTACCACTTTTTTTTATAAAGTGGAAAGGAAGAAAGGAGGAACAGAAGATAATTCAAGGTTAAGAAACTAAGTGGGTTGGCGCTCAAATGTACTCTCTGTATTAGGTAGAACGAGCCAGTAACACTAGACTAGGAGGAGTGTCCCAGATCAAATTTACAGTAGGAGTGGGCAACTGCAAAGCCACCAAGTATAAGAACAAGACACCAACAAGGAGGGAGGGTGTGGAATAGTACAGCTACTAGCTACACTATTTTATGCAGAAAACACTACATAAATGTTTATCATAGCAGAAAAACAGCAGTGAGCCACTAAATGAAAGTTTTAAACAGATAATGGAGCAAGGAGACTATAGAGAATGCTTTTAACTGCAAACAAATCAGTTATAGGATACACTCACTAGCAGGAAATCATAACAAACAAACCATGATTACCAAATGGTGAAAATTTCAAGTGAATACCTTTCACACAGTGAAACTAGTTGAAAAAGCTTTACAAACAGTATGACAGTAAAAACCTTATTTATCAGGCCCTGTAGGGAAGACAATTTCAGTACAATGGTCCAGACTAGTTTACAGCAATACAATATAGTAAAAATTATGCAGCAGACAATAAAAAGTGCTATAAAATGGCTAGAATAAATCAATAACTAGTAAAAATAAGCAAAAAAAAAGGATACTTCTTGTTATAGATCACAGATCAAAGTTGTGGTCAATGTCCCTCATCTGCTCACCTCCGTGTGCAGAGACAGAAATCCTCTCAAAGTTAGGGCTTAAATACCAGAAGATACAACCAGAAACAACTTAAAAAAAAGCCTTTTTATGATATTTTGTACACCGTGTCTTAGTTGCGTCTTCCTTCTGTTTAGTCATTGATTCATTTGTGCAAACATTCTGAAAAATTTCTTGGACTGGACTTTCATCTACTTGGTTATTAAGTAAAAATAAACAAATAAACAAGATATACAACTTGCTCTAAGGTTTTATAACAGAGTATTTCATACAATAGAAAGGTTGTGGGGAGTATGCCACACATAGTGTTATTTACATCAACGACACTGGATATCTCTCCAGTATGCTTGGCATGCAGTCTCACCAGTATGCTTGGCATGCAGTCACCACTCCACAGAAAAAGCGTAGAATGATTTTTAATTGAATAGTTGGAAACAAATTACTTTTGTCCCTCTTAAAATGGGTAAATCCTTCTAGACTGCTCACTTCTCTCCAGTTGGCAAGTTCTTGCAGCTCCTGTATTTGCTGAATGAAACAAAGTGACTAATACGGTTGTCCAGACTCCTTCCCTCTGTAACATAGATCCAGTTAAGCGGCTGGAAATTCCTGAGATATACAAATGTTTATATCTTTTAGCATGCAGGATCATAGTACACTACTAACCATGTTTGCATTTTTTGATGAACTGGGAAACAATGATGGATGGAGTAGTGCACATTCTTTATATTTTGGGAAGGATTGACAGAAGAAATGTAGTCGGTCAATGAAGGTACTTTACACCAAGTCAGACTGCAGCAATATCTGCAATTATATACTGGGTAGAACCTCACTATCCTGATTAATCGTTCTTTGGCCATTATTTGATAGATTGGTTTAGACTGGACACTGTCTGTGGAATGTACCATTTGAACTTCACACAAGCTATACTGTAGGCTTAGGGCATCCCAAGTATTCTGGATTGGATCCACATTCCACATATTATCTATAGGGACACTGCAATGGTAGACAAGTGATATACCAGGCATATCCCTGTTATTTACATCAAGGACACTGGATACAGTCCTCATCTGCATACTGCTGCATATATGAGGGACTACACCATATTCAGCTCCTGGGAATGAAGAAGCATCATGCAAGCATTCTACAGGGTGCCAGGTCTTAGATGGTGTTTAGTGAACTTGCTTAGCTATATGTGCACCTACACATCCGTATGTATATATCAACAACTGCTGGGTAATATGCAGGTGATATAATCACCAGTTACAACTTTGGAAACACCTTGGGAATAACCATGATGCCTACATATGGTAGAGCAGTGGCTTGTGTTGTACTTTCAGCGAGGGACAGATATCACTGAATATCTCACCAGTATGCTTGGCATTCAGGACACTCATTATACTGAGCAAAGAACATCATCAGTGACAAGCTGCATCAGAAGGCATGCAGTCACTAAATGACTTCTGCTGCATCAGAAGGCATGCAGTCATGAAATGACTTCTGTATAAATGATGTTACCACCCTCTGCAGTCTGTAGAAAGACGTCTCTGTCTAACAACCCCAACAGTTTTCTGATCAGTCATATGGTCAGATGTATAGCCAAATGCAGAGTGGTGGAGCATGCGTTTTGCATTCTGAAGAACTAATCCATATGTCTGAAAGCCTTTGGGTTGAGACCTGTACTTACCATAGATAGCAATAACGATACTCTTGGCCTGTATCTTGCTGCAAACATATGGCTACAATGAAGACTGGTAGCAGGGCCACGCAGGATACAGGTGCTGACTGATACAGCACGCAGCATGACATTTGAAGAGAAGGACAAAGAGGAAGCAGCACTACAGGTAAGTGCTGCACAAACAGCACATCATGCTCATGCTGCAGCATTTTGCAGGCAGACAATGGATTTCTATGCAACGTAATGGGATAGGTATTCATGTAGCATACATTATAGAAGTGTCACATGATGTGACAGAAGAAGCTGGTACAAAGTAAAATGATGACATACATCACCCAATGCCATCAGCATGGTATCACACAATGTAATCTCTGTAGTGCATATATCGTATAAACTGTATATCAAACAGGGCATCATTTAAAAGTATTGACAGTCACCCAATATTTTATCATAGTTACAGAACAAAGTTTCTGCAGCTATGTAGTACCATACAGAGACACTGCATGACACACACTGGTCACAGCCACACATCATGGGTATGTATATCTGCAGCAGACATGAATGCTTACTGCAGTGGAACCAGTGCACGATCATGCATGGCTAAAACCTGGGCTGCTTCATGTATGCAGAAGAAGCTGGTAATTTTGGAAGCTGGCAGATACCAACATCACTAACAGCAGTACAAGATACCCAGAAAGCTTCCCATGGTGTATGAGTCAGTGTGGTCAGAAACAAAATAGCAGCTTATAAGTGTTGCAAAATGGCTTCAAGTATGGAGGCTACCAAGCCTTGTAGTATGTGTGCAACCTGTGCGCATTACATAAGGACATCCTGCATTCTATCCACAGGCCTGGCAGCCACAAGTAGCTTGCATCAGATCGTAAAACTGACAAACAATTGTAACATATCAGTTACAAGTTACTTTGTTTTCTTAATTACTTAGCACTCCTTCAGATAATAAATCAATAAAGCTGTAACACAAGTGGTCTGGCCTCAATGTACTATCATGTAGTCTGAATAGTGGAGGTGAAGTATGGGCAGTACATTACCTTAACTTAACTGTCTATTAAGTCACAACTAGATACAACCCAAATGTAGATTTGTCCAGAGGAAGTCAGAAACAGTCATGAATAAATTCAGGACAAATTTATTTGGTACTTGCATATTAACGTAACCATGACAGAAATCTAGATATCTCTCTATCTCTTGCACACACTCTCTCATACATCAGTACAAATTAGAAGTTATAAATTCTGAAGTTCTATTTCTTCCTGACTACAAGTGGAATAGCTGAAAAACCTCACATTTATGCATTTCAAAGGGGAAACAGCAGTTAAAGTATTTGAGTTTCAAGAGGGATATAGAAAAATGCAGTATAGCACTGTGTGACTGAAGCTTCAGAATTTGTGTGCAAAAAACAAAATAAATCTGTGTACATATTCACAAATACAAGGGCACAGGTTTCCATGAAAAGCAATGATCCTTATGTTACTGAATTAACATTCAAACCATTAAAGACTACAATTCTGGCGAGTTACAAGATTTATTAGTAAAAGCTAGAACTGTGCCTCATATTTCAACTGATCAAAGAGGAAAATTGCTTCAAGAAGCAATGGATAAATGCAAGTGGGTGAAATTACATTGCTGCGAGTAGAATATAAAAGTTAGGATAGGTAAAATTGCAAGTGAAAGAAATTTGACAAGAATTAAAGAATAGAGACACAATTAGCTATATGAAGCAGGCATGAAAGACATATCACTAATAAGCTGTGTGTGATACATAGTTATAAGCAAGATAAGATGAAATGTCCTGCAATGAGCCAGCTATGTAACACCTGTGACCAAAGAAGAAATGCTGAAACATATAAATAGTGAGAAATGATTCTGTAACCCAAAGGAATGTATCTTGTGGAAGAGGAACATAAAATGATTTACTTGTGGAAACATTCAATATAGCAAGTGTGAAACAGTGAATAGCATACAAAAATGTTACACAGAGAATTTGAAGGAAGAACATCAGTGGGCAAAGAAGCTAAACATACACAATCAGAGAGTGGTGTTTAAATTACGACACGGAAACAGACTGTTGAAATGCTCAAAGCATTGAAGCTGAGAGAAAATTTGTTTAAAACTTCCATGTGGTAGAAGCTTTCTTATTCAAGCCATCAGGTATTGACTGTGAGTCTGAAGCATTTACTTATAAACATGAAATACAAGTATATTTCAGATGGCTGGAAGATATGTTTCTTCTATATTGTACTGCCTGACTTGCCAGAATCTCAGTATGGTAAAAAATAAATAAATAAATAAGGGGAAAAAAAAGTTAATGATGCACATGTAAAGAATCCACTCTGTACTTCAGAAGTTATTATTGACATACCAGTGCAACATAAGTTGCTGTACTTGTGGCTAATCAGGTATTTTGGCAAATTAAGCTGAGGGGGGGGGGGCAGCAAGAGTGGCACAACAGTTAATATTACTGCCTCATAGCATTTGGTTTTGTAGTTGGCTCCTGGCTGAGATGCCTTGTCTGCAGAGACTGAATATACTCCCTATCCACATATGTTCACCCAGTGCTATTGTGTTCTCCCACATCCCCAAAGATGTGCCATATATGAACTGGTGCTCCTCCAGATTGCCTATGACTGTGAATACTCTGCATGTATCATTGTATGCCTACACATATGTGCTTGCAAAAAGTGATACACTAGTGACCTGTTCAAGATCAGGTACACTGTATTGCACCCACTGAGTGCAAGGATGTGTTATCACTCCCTTGTGATCCTCAACTGGCTTAAGGTGGGCATCACACAATGAATGAACGAATGAATAAAGCTAAATGAAAAATGTTCCAAGCTGACTACATTTAATATACCTACAGGGGAATAAAACCTCCTTAGCCTTTAACTGGTAGTTTATCAGCAAGTGAAATGCTTCAAGAAGAGTTGTAAAGATGACTCAAGTGCCCCAAGATGACCACAGAAAGGCATAGAAAAGAGATGGATTCAGCTACTAAACAGTCTGGATTAATATAACTACAAAGTAAACAAAATTAATTGTAAAATCAGAGAGCAGGATTCATGAACATTCTGTCCCATGGATCAAAGCTAGTAAGCAGCAAAACTGTGTACCAAATTGAGTCGCAAAGTGCGACACAGAATGAGGTAAGACTATTTGTGCAGTTTTACCCCATTTTGTACTAAAGTACATATGCAATAGCACCTCAGGATTGTATGCAGTTCATAAACACTATATTAGACCCATAAGACTAGTCTCAAAGGGATAATGTAATGCAAAAGAACTGGTTATTTACAGATGAAGTGCTTGTGGCCATGTTAATCCACTTTCCCTTTGGATGTATTGCACAGCTAATACAGCTGAGCAGCACTGCCAGCACTTAGGTTAAAAAAGCTCATTTGCATTGCAGACTATCATTAAAGGCAATGAAGTTTACTGTAGTGCAAACATATTACCACAACCATGCATGTCCCTGCTGCCTGGAAATGTGACAAAGATGGGGTAGCATATTAAACATAATGTGCAGCAGAGCCCAGACAGTTAAAGAGCTCAGATATATAGTTTGTGTTTTAATTTCAGAAGACCCTATACCAGATGATGAGGACACAGCTGTGGTACCAATAGTCACACCAGAAGGCAAACAAATATTTACACTTCTGTGCATGTTACAGTACCTTTTCTCCAAATCTCTGCAAAATAAGTGTGTAATTCAGGACATTACTGAAACAAGATGTTTCATGATACTAAACTGAGGGGCAAAAAAATAATTGTCATTTAATGACCAAAGTGTTATAAACGGATATGAGAAAGTCAGTCACATTATAGTTGAACCCAAGTAAAGTGTTACTGGTGCAGTGATTATGCAAGAAGAGACATCAACTGAACAGGGCTCAAAACCACTAAGTGAATGAAAGGAAAAATATGCTTAGCCAGAAGAACTATTTACATGTTTGATTGATTTGTAGAGGTTTCCTTAGTTTAATCTGTGGAAGTGAGTTCATAGATGAGAGTTGCCAAATTACATGGCAGAATGTATTCAATACATAATTGCACAAAGCACTGCCAAGGTTATAAAGAATGCAACTGAAGACTGAATTATGACGGGGAGGTGAGATGCATCCAGTGGATATGCTGAACCATTCACAAGAGTAGAAAGAGCATCTGCTTAGAAATGAACTAGAAGTTAACTGCATAATACCACAGTTATTTGCCCTGAAAGTCTGACAAAAGCAGAAAAGTGACATTCGGAAAGAAATTCGGCCTTACTTCTTTTTAAATAAGAAAGAATACGTATACAAGACTTGTGTAAAGCAGATGACTGATAGTTGAGAAAAGAAATGCTGGAAAGAATATGTATTATTTTGTCCAGGAATGCCTCTGCTAATACAATAAATACTTCAATACTGATGTGTGTAATGTGAATCACAATAATAATGTAAGAGGAGAATTCAACGTACTTCCAGGTAAACTATGGCTCTATAGAGCCTTCTATATATTTATATCAATATCAAGACAATGCTTAATCTGATCTGTAATGAGTACTATTTGAAGTTTCCTGAAGTAATGAAGTTAACTGACTATCAGCCAGATGGTAATACATATACTGACAGCCATCTTTTCAAGATTTTGTATTCTAAAGGCTGCTGTTGGGCTACAATATGCAGAATTCCAGAATAATGCTTGAAGTCCCAACTATGCATATACAACTTGACAAGCAGAGAGAACACAAACCATGAATCACTAGATGAAGAAGTCACAAAGCATTACTGGAAAACAGATAAACTCCATTGTAAAATATGAGTTGGTTAGCTGCTCAATTATAAGGCAGAGTAGAGTAAAAATGGAAAATGGTTACGGTGGTGCAGCGGTTAGCGTTGCCACCTCACAGCAAGAGGTTCTCCGGTTCGATCCTCGGCTGGGGTGCCTTCTGTGTGGAGTCTGCATGTCCTCCCTGTGGTTGTGTAGGTTTCCTCCAACATCCCAAAGACATGCTGTAGGTGGATTGGGGACACTAAAATTGGAGCTAGGTGTGAATGCATGCATGTGTGTGCCTTCTGTGGAAGGCTGGGCGCCGGGCTGGCAACTCGATACTGTAAAACTCCACTGCCAATTATGAGGGGACAGGTGATCCGCTGTAGCTACCCCTAACCGGGAAAAGCTGAAAGAAGAAGTTTTTCAACTAATTTTCTTCACTTCGAACTTGTGAGAATAAAAATCAGGTGCATCAGTGGCTGACACAGAACCAATCAAGATAAAGGCACTGGTATATACAAAAATCAAGACTTTAAGGAAAGAGATTAGGTGAGAATACAGAACAAACTGTTAGAGGCAAACAGATTATGTCCATGACACTTCGGTTTTTGCAGAAATGTCAAAAGAGTGTCTAGACTCTAGAGAGCTATCCACAGAGTTGTCTGAGAAAGAGGCCGTGAGTCATCCTCAAAACAGAACTATCATCAGAGTTCAGGTCATTACAATCAGAGATGTTGGAGCCATCTTTAGCTGTACACATCACTAACATAAAAGTGTCTCCCACTCTGAGATGTTCAAGATATGGAAGACCCCTGAAAAATCAGCATAACATAGCAATTACTCTCTGAAATCAAGAAAAAGCCTCATACAAAGGAATCTTAGTTTTACTGCGGATTGTGATGATACATAGATAGAAGCCACCACAAAACTGTGGCAGAAACCAGGAAAGGGCTTAGAGAGCTGTAATACACTTCACTCTGCCATACAAACAACAAAGTATGGCACAGCAAAGTCCATAACATTTAAAGCTGTTAGTTGGTCAGAAGTGCTTGCTTTTGGCTGCCACTTGTGTAGCAAAAAAATGCATGTGACAGATACTTTATGCACTTACACTTTTTTTTTAAACGTGTAATACGATGGGGCAACTAAAACTCTCAATATATTATAACAATATTATGATGCATTTACCATTTATAACCATTTGCTACTATTATTGCAAGGGATTTATGAAATTCACTTTGAGCTTTGCTATCAAAGTAAATTCCTTGAATCCATACATCACGCACATTAACAACTTGGCTATGATTGGTGAACTGAACATAATCCTTTGTATTATGTACCCACAAACATTTTCCACACACACATGCACACACAACTATAAATACATATATATATATATATATATATATATATATATATATATATATTTATACCCCCCCACACACACACACACACACATGTATGTGTGTGTGCAGGAAAGAAGGGCTCACTGGTAAGGTCTGGGTAACATAGGAGCTCTGCAGTAAGATCTCTGCCATGGAGTCCCAGGGTCTGCGTATCAAGTCTTATATGGCACTGATTATGAAGAGTCTGCATGTTACGTTTAGGTCTCACAAAAGGATAATGCAAGACAGTGTAAAAATTGGAAAAAAAAAATAACACTAAAATACAATCAAAGGTAATTAATGCTTTTGGCTCCATTTTTTGTGTTATTAATGTTATCGCTGGGTCTCATTGGGTTTTCAAAGGATAAACCCATTTCCTCCCACTCCCAATATGTATATATATCTAATATATTGTGTGTGTATGTATATACATATATATATATCTATATATATATCTATATATATATCTATATATATATATATATATATATATATATATATATTTATTATATTTGTGTAAATATATATATATATATATATATATATATATATATATATATATATATGTATTTATGCATACACACACAAATTATATATATATATATATATATATATATATATATATGTATTTATGCATACACACACAAATTATATATATATATATATATATATATATATATATATATATATAGAGAGAGAGAGAGATACACATACATACATATATATATATATATATATATATATATATATATATATATATATACACATATATATATATATATATATATATATATATATATATATATATAGTTTTATATATATAGTTTTATATAGCCTTGAACCAGGTTTCTGTTACTGCACAGACATCGATTTTCTCCATACTGAGGACAGTCTCGAGTGCGTGCATCTTGAGGTTTAGACTTCTGGCATTGAGTAGCATTACCTTTAGTTTTTTTATCTTTGGGTTGTCTATGGAGGTGGGTTTGTCCTTTGAGCCTTGCCTAAAAAAGGCACTATGGGGGTGGCAAGAGCCTTGGCCAGTATACGAAAGCCTAAGGGTGACAGGTGCAAGCCTTCCCTAACGAAGCAACGTGGCTTATCGAGCATGTCATCCCAGGCTGACAGACACTGGATCCCCTTTGAATGACACCAATACTTTAGCCAGTTGTTGAAACTGATCATTTTGTCTTTATACTGTGGCATCATTCTTGGTGAGGGCAAGATGCTACTCAAGGTCAGGGACATACCAGCCTGGGCTACATGGTCAGAGAGCTCCTCTAGGTCTCTTTTCATGTAGTCCAGGGAGGTACATCTCAGGTCATTCACACCAGCATGGACAATGACGGAGTCATACTTGTACTTACTTTGGAGTGACCTGAGTGCTTGCATTATGTGACGGATCCTGGCACCCGACAGGCAGCTTACAGTGACCTTCTCCTTGTTCAGTCTGGTGAGTGGGGCGTCAGTGTGGGGGGCAATAGAGTCCCCTATAACAAGTGTATTTGGTGTGTTGTTTGGCCTTATGGGCTGTGACTGTGAGGCACACTGATTTTGTGAGATATGTGATTTGTGGGTATTGTTGAGGGGTGGCTTTTGCTTGGATATCTGCTTAGGAGGTCTTTGCTGTTTAGGCAGATTTTTATTTAGAGCCTCAGAGTATGTTTTTGTGTGTTTATGTGTTGGGTATGCAGATGCAATAGGTCTGTGTGAGACTGGATTTGTGGTGTGGGTGGTTACCTTTTCCTCCTGACTGACTGTGCCAGTCTTGGGTTGAGAGAGCTCTGCCTCCAGTTAGGCTGTGTAACTGCATCTCTCACATGTATTAGAGTTTGTTGGAAGGAGGAGAGGGTTGTCTGTGCACATAAGGCAATTATAACATTGCCTCAAAATTCCCTAATTCACCAGCTGGACTGGAGAGTAACCTTGAAACTGACCCTTGGACATACCAGATTAGTATAGGGAACTGTTTTCTTTTTTACTGATCAGATTAGGGAAGGGAACTGATTTTTCCGTTGATCAGGAAGGACCAATCAGGAGTCTAATACTTATGAGAAGTGAAGGAGGGTGTAGTGCTTTAGTTAGTTAGTGTTTCCTTATAAGAGCTGAGCAAGTGTAGCGCTTTAGAAAGAGGATAGAGAGATTACTTTGAGAGTTTGAACAGTTCTAAGGGAAAAAGTGAAGAGCAGACTTTGTGGAGCCTGGAATAGTTTAAACCTGTTTAGGCGGCACTGACCGATGCTGCACAGTGCGCAAAACCGCACAAAAAGAGAGTTGTAGGGTTTTAAGAGAGAGATCAAGGAGTTTAGAATTGACCCAAAATGGCCAATAAAACTACAGCTTCTAGGTAGTAACCACTCCTCCAGGGACAGGCAGGCTGTTAGTGTTAACCACTCCCACTGGTGAACACAGAGACTTCCCTTTAGCCAAGCAAGCACTGGCCTTCTAGAAACTTCCAATCAGTTCAGAACAGCAAATCTGTAACTGAATTTTCTTAACTTTCAGAAAGTGGGAAAAAAGCAAGATTTTTTTGTTTTTTTTTCTTTTTGTTGTAGTTTAAAGGTAG
This sequence comes from Protopterus annectens, assembly GCF_019279795.1. Classification (NCBI taxonomy): domain Eukaryota; kingdom Metazoa; phylum Chordata; order Ceratodontiformes; family Protopteridae; genus Protopterus; species Protopterus annectens. The sequence goes on along the minus strand of NC_056727.1, from coordinate 1,079,489,377 downwards.
CAGAGATACACAAGCAGCAAAATAATCACAACATTGCAATAAATGACCCCACAAGAGTGCTAGGCCAAAATCAGGTAAAATGCAGATTTTAGAGAAAAAACGATTTTAAATTAAGTGCAACAAAGGAAATGCAGTAAACAGGCTCTAGATGTCTTCCAAGTACTGCTACTGTTACAGATATAAACTTTAGCAAGCCAGAAAATGCCAAAAAGTAGACGGCAAAGCAGTAAAACTTAACAAAAAATCAGAATAAAACACTTAAAATCACATATATACATACACACACACACATATATATATATATATTATATATATATG